>NC_090749.1:97667240-97714740 GCF_036898095.1 Palaemon carinicauda | reverse complement strand
CGATCAAACTCACGCTACTCATGTCTTCCTCCCAGATTTTTTCTAAGTCTGTTGTTATTGTTGACTGTGTCTTGTTTTTGCTCAAATGAGCCCTGTAACCACTATAATCCGCAGACAAACTAGTCCACTATAAAGTCTTACACGTTTGGCCAATCACAGCGCCTATCCACTATGACGTCATACATGTTTGGCCAATCACAGCGCAACAATACAACAGCGCGACAATACATCATCTTTCCCATGCATTTCATTTCGTTCTTAGAAATGGAGACAATAGCAAGCACGTCATCTCATGTTGCACAAGAAGTTGAAATTCCATCTTCTTGTCCTGACTGTTTCCTAACTTACAATGAATTTGTTGTAAGTTATTCGGGGAATATTGAAAACCTAGTGGATTTGTGCCAGAGACACAATTTAATTTTACAAAATAAAAATTGTCCTGCATGCCAAGGAAGCTTCCCAACGGCTTCACGTTTTCCTCAAAGCAGCAGCACATCTTGATGAACCAACAGTTTAAGGTAAGCTTCATTAATTTATAGAGTATATTATAATGGTGATAGTATAACGATGTATACAGCAGTACCATCACTTTGGATTTGGTTTGATGGATGTGTTAGGTAGTGGCTGTAAGGGGGGGTGGGCTCGCAGGGGCTAGGCCTAGGTAGGGGTACAGGGCCCCTAGATAGGGGTACAGGGCCCCTAGGCTTTGTTAGGTGGGTTTATTAGGTTCAGTAGTGCCCTGAAAATCACTGTGGCCTTAAGGGGGGGTCGCAGGGGGGGGGGGCGGAGGCCCCCCCCAGAGGCTAGGTAGGGGTATAGGGGGAGGGGTGGTGGAAGGATAAGTATTCATTTATTGCAAATATCATTTGACGCCCCCCCCCACCCAAAACCCCGGTTCCCACCTGGTGTCCCCCATAATTGTTGGGATGAAGTAGGGTCTTTCTGCATTCTAGAACAACTTGTTGTTTTAACTCCAATTACATAGTAAATCTCTAAATCGGATGGTTTGCGGTCAAAATAAACGTTAAATTCGTTGGAACTACACTATTTCTGATGCAACAAATATATTTTTATTCCAGTTTCCCCATAATGGATGAAACTGTAAATTTACCCAGCTTACAATTACTTCTTCCTAAGTTCCCTGATGTTGTTCTACAACAGCTCTTTTTTTTATCACCTTCGCCTCCAGTTTCAACTCGACCACAATCACGTCAAGAAATCTCCAAGATGGAACTTAAGTGAAGTACGTCAATCTATTTCAAAATATAGTGTAATTTCGTTTATGTCGGCCATTGATTATGATGGAAATGCTCTCCGTTCAGTGTAAAGATATTGTTACTCATGTGAACTTGAAAAATAACACGGAAATAATGCCTCAAAGGTCCAATTCTGACTTAATTTTTAGGGAAGTCCAGCACATTTCTACTGCAAAGCTTCTGTAAAGATTGCAGAGAGAGAGAGAGAGAGAGAGAGAGAGAGAGAGAGAGAGTGTGTGTCAATCATAATATAAGGACTTTATTTGTGATTTACTTCTAATTTGTGATTTAGAAAGAGGAATCCAGGTAGCGGTTGTGACTTGGGAAGGGGGTCAAGCCCCCTGGCTAGTGGCTTTGACCTGGGAACTACTAGGTTAGGTTAGGTGGGTTTGTTAGGTTCTGTACCCTTTTGCTATTCTCAAAAGTTGAATAATCACGTTTTAATCTGTTTTCAGCCACTTACATGAACCATGTATTTTTCCAACTGGTTATCTTGGGCTTATTTTGCATTTCTGACCATTAATATTGGTTGCAAATCACTCGTTTAGGATATTTCCCCACCAAAAAAACCACGGTTTCCCACCAAGGTCCCCCATAATTGTCTTTATATAAGGGGGTCCAAATACTCATGAATGGGTTGTTTGCCCCAATAATCAAGGTTAGAAATGCATGAAACACAAGGTAACAAGTAGGAAAAATATATGGTTCATGTATTTGGTTAAAAATTAAAGCATCATATATTTACTGTAATTACATATTAAAAAAGAAACAAAAAAATGCAGTCTTTTAGTTCACTGCAGAACAAAGGCCTCAGACATGTTCTCATTCATGTTCTGGAGTTTTGCTGGTTTTCATCACCACGCTGGGCACTGCGGATTAGTGATGGTGGGAGATTTTAGTCTGATCGCTCATAGCGAACTAACCTAGTATGGGTGGCCCTGAATAGTCCACTTTTCTGATTATGACAATACACGAATCCTTTTACCACGTTAAGGTATCCCCACTCAGAAATGGAGGTTTTATTATAGTAAAACACAGGGAAAACTTTACTAATAAAAGAATTGAGTTATATAAAGAAAAACTCCTGTTTTCTTCAAAAATGACCCTTATTTTCCTTGCAAATAGATAATTATTATGATATACCCTAATATATCCTACGCTAAATGGGGGTTCCCAGTGGGAACCGTGTTCTTGGGTGGGGAAAATTTACTGGCGAATCCGTAAATAATAGTAAAGCTAACCTTTTCTTCTCTATACATTATTCTCTGAGATGCATAATAAATCCAGGAAAATTTGCACAAAAAATGATGATCCTAGGTAAAACTTCAGAAGCATGACACACTCTATATTAAAAAAGAAAAAAAAATCACCTACATTGAAAGAGCATGTGAAAAGCTATATAAAAAGTAGAGTTTTATATGAGAGATTGAACGCGGTGGAATTAAATGAGGTTGGTAAGTTCTTAACTAAAATATTTTTAAAAGCTGGGATAGAGGTTTCCTCTACGGTAATGTTTACTTTCAATGAGCCCTTTAACTAACTTTCTTACGCAAGAACAATCGGTTCCAATAATAGTTTATCGGCCGAGAGCTGTGACATCATGACATCATGATGACGTAATGGTTTCATAGCCAATTACAAAAACTTCCGTGCAATTTTGACTTAGTATCTTCTACTACAACGCTTCTGTAAAGATTCCCAAGATAAAGAGATGTAGGTGTCAGTCATAAAGTAAAGAATTATTTGTTATTTACTTTATCAAATGTAAGGATTTATTTGTGGTTTACTTTTAGCTTGTGACCTGGGAAGGGGCCCCCCTGGGCCTTGGCCCCCAACTAGGTGTTGCGACCTGGGAAGGGGGTTCTTGGGGTCTTGCCCCCCATCTATGGCTTGTGACCTGGGAACTGCTAGGTGAGGTTAGGTGGGTTTGTTAGATTCTGTACCCTTTTAAAAACCTCAAAATTGTTAAATAATCACGTTTTGTGATCTGGGAAGGGGGTTTGGGGGCTTTCCCCCTCAGCTAGGGCTTGTGACCTGGGAACTACTAGGTTAGGTTAGGTGAGTTTGTTAGATTCTTTACCCCTTTGGCAAATCGCAAAAGTGTTAAATAATCACGTTTTGTTCTGTTTTCATACACCAAAAATCCCAGATTCCCACCTGTGTCCATGATGGTAGAACGGCTTATTTTCAGTGGAAATAAAAGTCAAATTCGTTGAATGCACATTTACTGTAGTGAAAGACATTTATTTTCTCTTAGAAATGTTTTTTTTTTTTTTATAAATTTATCTACATTTACGGTATGTATGTATATTTATTACTGTTTCGGCCAAATTGGGTTATATTGCTTTTCACGCTACAGTATATATTTTTTAGATGATTTTTACAAGATTTCTTTGAATTTTCTGCAAGTTGATTGAGTTTCACACCAAATGGCTGAGCCATCTCGCACTGGCCATAAGGCTGCAGATGCCAGTACGCGGCTGCGGCTGTATGTGAGATGAGTTCGCAAAGATATTAAAAAACAAAAAATACAATTTGGCAGGGTCATGGCGGTTTCACTGCAGAACATTATGTTGGGTGGCAGATAGTTGGTGTACCAGTGATGCCCTGAATACGTAATGGGGCCCGCAAAGGGCTAGTATGGAAGAGGGAATTTGATCCCTGAGATGTATAAAATCATCTGCGTACAACCTTGAATGAGTTCCGAGTGATTACGCATTGATCTCGTACATGAATATGTACAATTTCGGACTGATTACGTTCAATTTCAGACGGATTACGACTATGTCAGACTGACTATGTACCAGACTGTGCGAGCAAGTCCGCAGCCAAAAATGAAACTTATTTTTTTTTTTTAAATCGACTTTGGACAGCATGGGAAATTCCTGTACCACTACGTAGAACATTGGGCCGAATACGTAGCATCTCCGACTCCAATTCGGAAGGCCGTGGACAACCAGAATTTCTCGTCCGAGCCTGTATGAGATTGTACAAAATCCGGCGTGAAACCACAGTTACCACTGTGTAAAGCCATGTACAACATCGGACTGAATATGTACACCATTTCATACTCCAGTTTGGATGACGGTAGATAGCTAAAAGTTTCCGTCGGAGCTGTACAAGGCTTTCTGAAAGTTGGTGTGAAAGGGGTATAAAGGTTATGGAAATATGTGCCGTTGACTATTGTTTCTTGTTATGACAAGGATGTGTTTACACTGTCATATTACTTTTTCTTTTGATGGTATTTTGTTTTTTGTCAATGCATCATGGTAAAAATGACGGAGTGTCCTATATTTTTGGTTATGAATTATGGGAACTGTAAAAATGCAGAAACATTAATGGTTTCTTTATTTCAAGATTATCCAATTAAGAGCGACTTTGGAATTCATACACCTACATCCTTCTACAGAAGTTTGTGTCAGTTGACTGCTATGAATTCTGTTGTTCAGATGGGCACAATTTATCGCTTCTCATATTTTGAGGTTATTGGACGGATTTTCAATATCATATTTTTAATATTAAACTTAGCCGGTGAATATATAATAGCTGACGTCTCCGACGGCTCGACAGAATTCAAAAACTCGCGAGCGATCGCCATGAAGGTAGCGGGTGTGCCCACCAGCGCCAACTATCGGCCAGATACCGCATATACATGTAAACAGCTCCAGTTCTTCTCTGTCGGTTTCATCGACAAGTCGATTCCACTCGCTATTATGACCTCGAGTTTTCTACCGAATTGGTGAAGTACTTGGTTTTGGTTTTATTGCTTTCGTCGTGTTGGATTATTCAATACTATCCTCAAAAGAAATGCTTTTGAAAGGAGAGTAAAAGTGTTTTGCCCTTGCTTTTATCTCTGGTTTTTTTCCATAGAGTAAAAATGGCCGACCCTTCCCTTAGTGTACTGAAGTGTGTTTTAGGCTTTTAGCAATTATCTTATCACGTTATAAATTGTTGTTGTTAATTATAGATTTTCCTCTATATATTTTATATCTCACCCGCCTTTATTAGGCCTCTTCGATTAGCTTTCCATTTATACTAAACATCAAGATAAATTTTAATGATTTGTTTATATGCGGCCTTACCTATTCCTCCCCTAATCCGAGAGTAGGCGGTCCTAACTTGGAAACCGAAGTTAAACAACGTTGAGCCCATTCAACTTTTATTTTCGTTAAGTTTAAATCATTTGCTCTGTAAGAGTTATTAAATGAATATTTTTTAGTAGATATTTTATGAAAAATTTTCTTTGAATAGTCTTCGTGCTGTTTCAAAGACGAACTAACGTTGGGTTTATTTATGCTACGCAGTTTGCGCTCTATCGTTACGATAGAGAAAGAGAGAATCACGGTTTCACTTTGCAGAAAGAGTAAATCGATTTTGACGTTTTGTTCATTCTTCTTTCAAACTGAAATGTTTTAAATACTAATTTAAAGGAACTTGTTAATTTTCAATTTCTTAGTCCTTTCAGTTTTTTCCTTTGGTCAAATAACCTGTTTATTGACAAAGGGTAAGTGGGCTTTTCTCTTCTGTGTGAAATCAAGAGAGAGAGAGAGAGAGAGACGGAGAGAGAGAGAGGAAGAGAGAACGTTCCGATCTTTATTCTCGTCCCAAGCGAGTAACGTTGTTCTCGAGTCAGTTTTTTACTCTCGTCCCAAGTCTCTGTACGGGGAGAAAGGATAAAACGTTTTTAGTTTTTATTCTCGTCCCAAGGCACTGTACGGTGAGAAATTGAAAACTTAGTTTTTAATGAACTAGTGTTTAGTCTCCTCCCCAGTCACTGATCTTTTTAACTTTATATATTTCCGTTTTATTCGATATATATGTTTACTGTTTTTTTGCTTGTATTAATGTGCTTACATTATACGACTTATTTCGCAATTATAACCTTTTGATGTAGGGGAGAATTGCGTGCTTCAGGTAGAAATCAGTTTTTATTCATGCCTAATGTGAAATTATTGAAAAATTCGATTTCAGTGAAGTAAGTGCAAAAACAGAAAATCGTAGTGATAAAGTGATAATTGCGCAAAGTGTTTTTTAGTGTTGCGACCGAGGGTTCGTCTGTTCGTGCTTGTCGTTCACCTAGTCCGATACCTCTTTCAGGCTCCCATGCTACCAGGGAGAAGTAATGTCGTAGGACTTATGGGGACGAGAGGCTTTAACCAACGAACAAACGTTCCCTCTATGGTATCGGGCGTGTCTAGCAAGATCGCCCCTACCATAAGACGAGCGAGGCTGTTTTTTCTCCTCGTCATCCGAAGGCTTCTCGCAAAAGAAATCTTGGAGCAAAGTTTCTAGACCCTTAAAGCGGAAGTCAGTCCATTCAGGACAGGTCCAGCGTCCTGGCTGTAGCCATGGGGACAGCTCTGACCCTTTGCAGTCGTCGGAAGACGATTCGCTTATTAAACGCAAGCGTAACACGGGGTCCGAGGGTCGCGGTAAAGGCAATGTTTTGCCAACACAGACGTTACTGTCGTCTCGGCCCGTCCCGACTCCTGTTGATCCTAAATGGGTTGTCCTGCAGGACATGCAGACTAAGCTTGCCTCCCTTATGGAGAAGTATGACGTTGAGCAGGTTCACGATGAACCTTCGCTTTCGAGTCGCCGTTACACTAAACGAGACTCTGGCCGTCAGCCGCCCAAATGAGCATTTACTCGTCCGTTTGACGTTATGAAACGTGATGTCGGGAGTTTGTCACATCAGTCACGTGACTTGGATCCTTACTCGTTGCAGTCCCGTGTTGACTTTCAGCCGCTACCGCAGCCTCGTGTTGACGTTCAGCCGCTGCCGCAGTCTCGTGTTGACGTTCAGGACGCTCGCCAACCAGCTCAGTTGCCTTGTTTTGACGTTGAATGTCAAGCACCGCAGTCAAGAGTTGTTTTAACTGCTCTATCTAGGCAGTCAAGGCAGTCTCGACTTGACGTCGAGCGTCCTCCCGCACCTGTTGTTGTTGCTGGTCAGTCCTTTAAGCAGTTACATGACGTAGCGTCCTTGACTGCTACTGTTGCTCCTTTGCGTGTGGACTCTGCTTGTCAAGCATTGCCACCACGGCAGGTCTCTCCCTTGCTTGAGACTCGGCAATTGTCGGACGAGGTTCCTTCAGATGAGGAAGTTGCTGATCCCCCTCCTACTGATATTCCCTTGGGGACTCTGTCAGACGGAGAGGAGCCTAAAGCTGCTCAACCCTCTATGGACTTTAAATAAATCATGCTGATTTTTAAGGCTCTTTGTCCGGACCATTTTGTAACTCCTGCTCCTCGTTCGCCTAAACGTCAGAGTTTACACTAGGCCTAGCTACTTCGAAGCCGTTGTTTTCTAAGCTAGTGCTCTCTCGCTCTTCTAAGAGAGCTTTACGTTTGCTAGGCGACTGGTTGATCACCAGGAGGAGTTTGGGGGAGACAGCCTTTGCTTTCCCTCCTTTTAAACTGGCTTATAGAGCGAGCGTCTGGTATGACACGGGAGAAGTTCTCGGCTTGGGAGTTCCTGCCTCTGCCCAGATAGACTTCTCAAGCCTCATAGACTCTCCCTGGCGCCTGGCCATGAGACGCTCCAAGATTTTATGGTCGGCTTTAGAGCTAGACCATCTCCTGTTAGGAGTTTTTTTTTCGAGCGTTTGAAGTTTTGCTGTACAATTATGTCATGCATAAACAAGGCTATCAGGGATGGCTCCAATGATCTGACAGCCACGTTCTCTGCAGGAACAAGACTATCAGGGATGGCTCCAATGATCTGGCAGCCACGTTCACTGCAGGAGTACGTAAGATGCAAGTGCTCTCAATGTGTTCATTGTCAAGACAAACTTCACGATGAAGTCTACCAAGCTGTCTTGACAGCATTAATGGAAGGCGACTGGATGGTCTCTCTCGACCTTCAGGATGCATACTTCCACATCCCGATTCATCCAAACTTTCAACTACATCTGAGGTTTGTGGACGGGAAAGTAATGTACCACTGTAGAGCACTGTACTCCGACCTCATTCCTGCTCCTCTTGTTTTTACAAGGCCCTTGCAAAATGTAGCAAGCTTTCTACATTTTTTGAGGATTCAGAGCCTCCCTTTATTTTGACGACTGGCTAATCAGGGCGTTCGTCATTATATCGCTGTCTGGAGAGCCTCTAATGGACATTAGACCTAACCAAGGAGCTAGGTCTCATAGTGAACGTAGAGAAGTCGTAACTTACAGTATCCCATCCCAGACTATTTTTTTTTTTTTGGGAATGGAGATACAGTGTCTGATTTTTCGACTCTTTTCGTCTCCCGCAAGAATGGAACAAGCTCTGTGTTCAGACATAGAGGCTTAGATCTGTCCAATAATCAAGATCTCCTTAAGTCCTTCGAGACCTCTAAGGAGCGTCGGATGGCAACTCCTGGATGGAACTTAGACGTGGTCCTAAGGTTCCTAATGTCCGACAGGTTTGAGCCATTACATTCAGCCTCCCTGAAGGATCTCACCCTCAAGACGCTTTTCTTAGTGTGCTTGGCTTCGGCTAAAAGGGTCAGTGAGATCCATGCCTTCAGTAGGAACATCGGCTTTTCTACAGATAAAGCCACATGTTCACTTCAGCTTGGTTTTCTTGGCCAAAAATGAACTGCCTTCTCTTCCTTGGCCTAAGTCATTTGATATACCTTGCCTGTCAGAGATCGTAGGCAACGAGCTTGAAAGAGTGCTGTGTCCAGTTAGAGCTCTGAAGTTTTATTTAGCTCGGACTAAATCCTTACGAGGTGGATCTGAGGCTTTGTGGTGCTCAGTTAAGAAGCCTTCATTGCTTATGTCAAAGATTGCTTTGTCATATTTTATTAGATTTTTAATCCGAGAGGCTCATTCTCACTTGAGTGAAAAAGATCGTTGCTTGCTTAAAGTTAAGACGCACGAAGTAAGAGCTATAGCAACTTCTGTGGCCTTTAAGCAAAACAGATCTCTGCAAAGTATTATGGACGCGACCGTTTGGAGAAGCAAGTCGGTATTCGCGTCATTTTACTTAAAAGATGTCCAGACTCTTTATGAGGACTGCTACACACTGGGTCCATTCGTTGCAGCGAGTGCAGTAGTGGGTAAGGGTTCTACCACTACATTCCCTTAATTCCAATATCCTTTTAATCTTCTCTTGAAATGTTTTTAATTGGGTTGTACGGAAGGCTAAGAAGCCTTTTGCATCCTTTTTGATTTGGCGGGTGGTCAAATGTCATTTCTTGAGAGCGCCCAGATTAAGGGTTTTGATGAGGTCCTGTTGTATGGGTTGTCGCCCTAGATACTTCAGCTCCTGGGAGTCTTTCAGCATCCTAAGAGGATGGCTGGGCTTCGTGAGGAAAGCGGACTAACAAGGCAGAGTAATCGTTAGAGTCAGCTTCCTTACCAGGTACCTATATTTATTTGGGTTTTGTTATGATATAACTGTCAAAAACTCTAAGCATATATGCCGTAAACTGTAGGTGTGAATCAGCTATTATATATTCACCGGCTAAGTTTAATATTTAAAAATGATATTTTGATTATAAAATAAATTTTTGAATATACTTACCCGGTGAATATATGAATTAAAGGCCCCCCCTTCCTCCCCGATAGAGACACAGCGGGATGAGAAGAACTGGAGCTGTTTACATGTATATGCGGTATCTGGCCGATAGGTGGCGCTGGTGGGCACACCCGCTACCTTCATGGCGATCGCTCGCGAGTTTTTGAATTCTGTCGAGCCGTCGGAGACGTCAGCTATTATATATTCACCGGGTAAGTATATTCAAAAATTTATTTTATGATCAAAATATCATATTTTTTCTAGTTTAGTGTGTTTTGACCAAATTTGCCATTTATTTCTCATGTAAATAATCAGATTTAGAGATACAGGAACCCCCTTATAACTACAGTAATAGGGTTCCACAAAATATATCAAGGGGCAGAGTAAAGAACACGAATAAAATAATATTAGCTGTCTAACTTAAACATACCCATCTAACCTAACCTAGTAGAAAATTTATAAGATAAGAGAAGCTGTCTAACCTAAACACACCCACTTTTACCTAAACTAGGAGAAAACATTTAAAATAAGAATAGCTGTCTAACCTAAACACACCCACGTAACCTAACCTTAGAGAACACGTATGAAGTAAGATTAGCTTTCTAACCTGAACACATCCACCTAACCTAACTTCGGAGAAAATATATAAACTAAAATTAGCTGTCTAACCTAAACACATCCCCCCAACCTAACATAGGAGAAAAAGTGTAAACTAAGATTAGCTGTCTAACCTAAACACATCCACCTAACCTACTATAGAAGAAAACTTATAATTGTTCCGTAACCGAAATACAAACCACGCTATTTACAAAGGGTATTACTTTTAGCGCAGCTGAAATGACGAGCCAATAGTTTTTAACGAGGGTTAATTACCCCCGCGCTAGTTAGCGGGGGGTGGGGAAGGGTAGCTTGCTACCCCTCCCCCTTCCACACACCGGTGACTTGCTTCACTTCACTTTTGGCTCGGCGGTGATCAGACGTGTCTGCTCATCGCCTTCGTGACAGCCTTTAATTTTCTGCTTTTTCTTTTCAGCGTGTGTGTTGGTTGGAAGTTGACCTTCAGTTTTTTTCTTTACTATGCGTACATGCCCTGGAGTTGCCGGCCGTCCTTGTGGGACGTTCATGTCGGACGTTAATACGGATCCACACACCCTCTGCCCTCAATGTCGGGGCGACGGTGTGACCAGGATAACATGTGCCGTGAGTGCAGGGAGTGGTCTGCCTCCCATTGGGAGAGGTTTGGCCGTCGGCGTAAGAAGAAGTCCAAGAGAGACCGTTCTCCTCCGGGTTTAGCCTTGAAAGAGGAAGGTTCTCGGGACTCTTCCTCCGCCGCCCAAACCTCCTCCGAAGCTCCCCCTCGGCCGCCTCCTAAGGAGAGTCGTCCGAGTGGGAGCGCAGGCCCTTGTTCTGTTTCCCTACCTTCGGTGGGGGGAGAGGGCGTCGCCTCCCATAGCGAGGCGGTTCCCCCTCCTCCTCCGGGGGAGGTTATTGATAATGATAATGCCTTATCCAGTGATGATCTTTTACAGATTTGGTCATCCCTGGGGCTTAAGGGCTTGCCCTCCAGGGTCGCTCTTATTGACCTTGTCTCGTTGGGGGCCGCTGTTAAGCAGTCGCCGGTGGTAGCAGAGGTAGACCCTCTGTCTATTGTCGACGTCGTGGTGACAGAGGCCTCCGACGTGGCTGGGCCTTCCGCCGCAGGTGCTGTTTCTGGTGATGGTGCTCAAGGCTCTCCTCCTCCTTCCGTACAGCCTTCGAAGGGGGAAGTGAGTCCTTCGGTCTCGACTGCTGCTCAGCTTCCTTCTGAGGGAAGTGTTTTGACGGAGACTCCCCTTCGGAGGACCGATGGTCCCGACGATCTCCCCCGAGGTCGCCTCCGCCGTTAGGCTCACCGCCCTCTACGCCACAAGGGCCTCCCTTCCCCTTACAGGGGGACTAAGAGACGCCTTTTTGGGTCTTCGTCCTCTGGGGGGGACTCTCCTCGTCAGCCTCAACCTACTGCTCCGCCCTCCTTGAACCTCTCTGCAGACCGCTCACCATCTCCTGCCAGATCTTCGCCTTCTGGAGAACTCGTCACCCGACGGGCAACGGTCCCTTCGGGGCTAAGGGATTCTTCCCTTACGCGAGCAGTGCTAGCGCACAAGCGCTCTCCTGCTCGCCAGCGCTCTTCTGCTCGCCAGCGATCACCTGTTCGCCAGCGATCTCCTGCTCGCCAGCGCTCTCCTGCTCGTCGACGATCTCCTGCTCGCCAAGACTCTCCTGCTCGCCAAGACTCTCCTGCTCGCCGACGCTCACCTGCTCGTCGGCTCTCTCCTGATGTTCGCCCCCCTCGCCAGCGCTCTCCTGCTCGTCAGCTCTCTTCCGAGCGTCAGCGCTCATTTGAGGACCATCGCCCTGCGGTCTCTGACCACCCTTTAGTTCCTGCTGAACTCCCTGCTCACCATCTGCCTGGTCCTGTGGCTACGCAACATCGTGCTGCGCGTGTGTCAGAAACACATGTTCGCCAACGCGCCAGCGATCTTCCCGTTCCTGCTCGTGAACGCGCCGCACCACCTGTCTTCTCACAGGACACGCGTCGACCTTCTGCTCGCCAGCGATCACCAGCTCGCCAGCGATCACCTACGCGCCAGCGATCACCTACGCGCCAGCGATTACCTCCTCGCCAGCGTTCACCTGCTTGCCAGCGCGCACAGGCGATCTTAGTATCGCCTATTCAACAGCGACAACTAGCGCGCCGACGTTCGCCAACGCTCCTGAAGGAACATGGTTCGCCAGCTTCTAGCTCGCCATCGCGCGATCGCCCGCCTGCACATGCCGCTCGCCATTGCACGATCGCCCTCCTGCGCATGCTGCTCGCCATAGCACGACCCTGCACGATCGCGCGCTTACGCATGCTGCTCCTCATCGCACAACCCTGAACGATCACCCTCCTGCGGATGCTGATCACCATCGCACCCCATCACGCGATCATTCACCTGCGCATGCTGCTCGCCATCGCACGACCCTGAACGATCGCCCGCTTACGCATGCTGCTCCTCATCGCACAACCCTGAACAATCGCCCTCCTGCGGATGCTGATCACCATCGCTCCCTATCACGCGATCATTCACCTGCGCATGCTGCTCGCCATCGCACAACCCTGCACGATCGCCCGCTTACGCATGCTGCTCCTCATCGCACAACCCTGAACGATCGCCCTCCTGCGGATGCTCATCACCATCGCACCTTATCACGCGATCATTCACCTGCGCATGCTGCTCGCCATCGCTTACCATTACGCGGTCATTCACCTTCGCATGCTGCTCACCATCGCACACCAGTGCGTCGACATACCACATCGCGCCATCGCCAACTTGAGCGACTGCACTCACCAGCTCGTCATCGATCGCCTGTGGATCTACTGTACATCGCCAGCGATCTTCCTCACCTACGCGGCAGCACGATCCCTCGCCGTCGCGCCAACGCTTGCGTTCGTCGCCTCGGACACGTGTTCATTTACCTGCCCACCCTCGCGCCCAGTCGCCTGCGCGCCCGCGCGATCGCTCGCCTGCGCGCCCGTGCGACCACTCGCCTGCGCGCCCGCGCGACTGCTCGCCTCTGCGCCCGCGCGATCGCTCGCCCGCGCTCCCGCGCGACCATTCGCCCTCGCGTGACCATCGTTCGCGGCGAATTCCACAGCCGGTGGTAGCAGCAGGGACGCGTGCTCCTAGACGGCACTTGGGATCACCTCCATCCAAGCACAGGTTGGTAGTGCAAGACGAAGACAGGTCAGTACAGCATTCTTCCCCACCTTCTTTTCAGGCAGGTACCGTCGTGTCCACTCCAAAGGATCGCCCGATCCCTTTCTCTTTAGCGAGGATTTCGGACTCTGTGTCCTTGGAGCAGCAGACTTGGTTTGGTCCGCTGGCACGGGCGTTAGTGAGGGTTATGAAACCAGCACTCGCCGGCCAGGGTAACAAACCAGCGGCTGTCTCTCCTACGCTGAAGAGAAAGAGAAGAGTGGACTTTGTGGTGACTTCCCCTAGGGCGAAGTTGGTTCCCAAGAGGTCGGTCTCGAAGGTCCCTTCTCCTGCACGAGTACTCTCTCCTTCTCCCGTGGACGAGGCCTTTCCGTCCTCAGGTGAGTCCAGTGGGGCGGTAGTCTTCCCCTCGGCACCAGGGGGTGAGACTTCGCTTCAGGCAGGAGAATCGTCTCGTGAGGAAGGGGTCCCTCGAACCTCGTTGTTGGGATCCTGTATCCCTCCCAGGAGGGAACTCAAGGATTCCAAGACCGTCCCTAAATCCTCTGCAAGGATTCGTCAGGAACCCACGACTACCCAGGGGAATGTCCATGTATCACCCCAGGAAGAGATTCCTGGGGCAGGAGACTTAGCTGCCAGCCCGCAGGGAGGAGAACAGCAAGAGTCCGAACATGCCTTCTGGCAGGTCCTAAGCCTGATAAGGACACTTAACAGACTTACGGATCCAGTCATCGCCCCCCGTGAAGGCAAAGACACGATTCTGGATGAAGTGTTTGACGTTCGGAAGGCCCCTTAGACCAGTGCAGCTCTGCCCTGGTCTCGGGGGCTGAAGAGTGCCAGAGCTAGGGCCAACGCTCAGCTCGCACTTCTTGCCTCCTCCAGTCGTTCCACTGCCGGGAACAAGCTTATCCCTCCTCCTCGCCTTCAGCAGAGGAGTTATTTTGAGATCCTGGGTGAGCACAACCTCGCTCTTCCTCTCCATCACTCTGTGGAGGAGCTGGCGAAGGGAGTTCCCCTGGAGAAACTCTCTGCCCGGCAGGTGTCGTTCTCGGCGGCAGAGATCCTTAACCACGAGAAGGTCGCTAAGTGTGCCATGCAGGCCACTTCGTGGCTGGACTTCTGGCTAGGATCTCTAGGCATCCTATTGCGATCGGAGGACTTGTCCAAGGAGACCAATAGGAAGGCCCTAGAGACCTTCTTGCTCTCGGGCACCCGCTCCATCGAGTTTTTGGCGCACCAGGTTACCACCGTGTGGGCCAACTCGGTGTTGAAGCGTCGCGATGCTGTGTCCGAGAGATTCCATCCGAAGGTCCCCGCCGTAGATGTGTGTAGGCTCCGACATGCTTCCCTTCTGGGGGAGAGCCTGTTTGAGCCTCAAGACTTGGAGCGAACGGCTGAGAGGTGGAGGAAATCCAGCACGGACTCCCTCCTCCACAGGGCCCTTACAACTCGGCCCTATAAGCCTCCAGCCCCGCCACAACAGCAGCAACAGCCTCGTAAGGCTCCCAAACAGGCACCGGCAGCTAAGAAAGTGGTGTCTAAGCCCCAGCCCTTTCCAGCCAAGGTCAAGAGGGGCGGTAAGTCCTCCAGGGGAGGCAAGACTCCTAGGGGTGGCGGCCGCGGCCGCAAGCCCTAGGGGTGGCAGTCCCCCTGCGTGTCCACCTGTGGGGGGATGCCTTCAGCGTTGCGTCCGCAGGTGGCAGCAACACGGGGCCGATGCTTGGACGGTCTCAGTGATCGGCCAAGGTTATCGCGTCCCGTTCACGTCATCTCAACCTCCCCTGACAGCGAATCCAGTGTCGTTGAGCTCTTATGCCATGGGATCGGCAAAGAGGTTGGCCCTTCAGGCCGAAGTCGAGACCATGTTCGAGAAGGGTGCTCTCCAGGAGGTCGTGGACGGCTCCCCAGGCTTCTTCAGTCGACTCTTTCTTGTAAAGAAGGCTACTGGAGGCTGGAGACCCGTCATCGATCTCTCAGCTCTGAACAGGTTTGTCAAACAAACCCGGTTCAGCATGGAGACAGCAGACACGGTCAGACTTGCGGTGAGACCACAAGACTTCATGTGTACACTGGATCTAAAGGACGCGTACTTCCAGATCCCAATCCATCCGTCTTCCAGGAAGTACCTGAGATTCTGCCTAGACAACGAGATCTACCAGTTCAAGGTGCTGTGTTTCGGTCTCTCCACAGCTCCTCAGGTGTTCACCAGAGTGTTCACCCTGATTTCATCTTGGGCGCACAGGAACGGCATTCGTCTCCTTCGTTACCTAGACGATTGGCTGATCCTAGCAGACTCGGAGTCGACCCTTCTTCGGCACCGAGACAGGCTTCTGGATCTTTGCCAGGATCTGGGGATCGTGGTAAACCTTGAGAAGTCCTCTCTGCAGCCGTCCCAACGACTGGTTTATCTAGGCATGCTAATAGACACCAATCTCCACAAAGTCTTTCCATCAGACGACCGGATAGCAAGGCTGAGGAGGGTGGCGGAGCCTTTCCTCAGGCGAAAAGAACTCCCCGCCCAATCGTGGTTGCGTCTCTTAGGCCACCTATCCTCCCTGGCCCGTCTGGTTCCAAACAGCCGCCTCAGGATGAGATCCCTTCAATGGCGGCTCAAGTCCCGGTGGAATCAAGGATCCGATTCCCCGGACATTCTGATCCCAATGGGGTCTCTGGAACAGACGGACTTGCGGTGGTGGCTGGCCGACGAGAACCTGCGGAAGGGAGTGAGTCTTCTTGTCCTCCCCCCGGAATTGACTCTGTTTTCGGACGCGTCAAAAGAAGGGTGGGGGGCGCACGTTCTGAACCAGAGGGCCTCAGGCCTTTGGTCAGAATCAGAAAAGTGCCTACACATCAACCTGCTAGAATTGAAGGCCGTCTTTCTGGCTCTTCAGCAGTTCCAACGGTCCCTGGCGGGTCACTCCGTGGTGGTGATGAGCGACAACACCACGGTAGTGGCTTATATCAACAAGCAGGGAGGCACTTTTTCGCAACAGCTATCCCATCTTGCAGTAGAGACTCTGAGGTGGACCGAAACCCACTCGATAACACTATCAGCTCGCTTCATTCCTGGCAAGAGGAATGTGCTTGCCGACAGTCTGAGCAGGGCTTCGCAGATAGTGAGTACCGAGTGGTCTTTGGATCCTCAGATAGCCAACAAAGTCCTGACTTTGTGGGGTTCCCCGACGGTGGACTTGTTCGCGACAGCCTTGAACTTCAAGCTGCCCCTGTTCTGCTCACCAGTCCCGGACCCCAAGGCACTCTGGCAAGATGCTTTCCAGCAACGGTGGGACAACATCGACGTGTACGCCTTCCCACCATTCTGTCTGATGAGAAGGGTGCTCAACAGGACCAGACTATCGGTCAACTGTTCCATGACTCTAGTAGCTCCGCTATGGCATCACGCGGAATGGTTTCCGGACCTTCTGCAACTCCTGACGGAACTCCCAAGAGAGCTTCCTCCACGACACGAGCTTCTCAGACAACCCCACTCCGGTGTCCCTCACAGGGCCGTAGCCTCGCTTCGGCTTCACGCCTGGAGACTATCCAGCGTCTCCTCGCGGAGAGAGGCTTTTCGCAACAGGTTGCGGAGAGAATTTCTCCACCTGCGAAGGTCCTCTGAGGGAGTCTACCAAGCGAAGTGGAGAGTCTTTTGTGGTTGGTGTCGGGGAAGGGGTATCTCTCCACTCGATGCCACTATTCCAGCAATAGCGGACTTCCTCGTGTATCTGCGAGAAGAAATGCGCCTTTCTGTCTCGGCGGTGAAAGGCTATCGCTCAGCCTTAAGCTTGGCCTTCAGATTGAAGGGCGTGGATATTTCTTCGTCGCTAGAACTCTCTTTACTCATACGTAGCTATGAGCTTACCTGCCCCCAGTCGGAAGTGAGAACCCCTCCTTGGAACGTGGTTCGAGTCCTCAGGTCGCTCAAGAGACCTCCCTTCGAGCCATTACGCCAGGCCTCCGATCGCCACCTGTCTTGGAAGACGGCTTTCCTACTCGCCTTGGCCTCGGCCAAGCGAGTTAGTGAACTTCATGGTCTCTCGTACGACATCGCCCATTCAAGGGGATGGGGGGAGGTAACGTTCAGGTTCGTCCCTGAGTTTGTGGCCAAGACTCAGAATCCTGGAGTGCCGGATACTCGGTTCGACTCTTTCAGGATCGCGAGTCTCCGTTCTGTAACAAACTACCCAGACCAGCTGCTACTATGCCCAGTGAGGTGTCTGAGGTACTACTTGAAGAGAACGGCTGCAGTCCGTCCTCATGTGCGAGCTTTGTTTGTGAGCACAGGCAGGACAAAGAGGAGGGTCACCAGGAACACCATCTCAGCTTGGATTCGAAGGGTTATCCACCATGCCCTGAATCCTGACCCTCCTCCGTCACGTCGCCCTCGTGCCCACGATGTCAGGGGTATTGCTACATCCCTGGCCTTCAAGAGAAACTTCTCTGTGACGCAGGTACTTCAAGCTGGGGTCTGGAAGCGTCAAACGACCTTCACAGCCCACTACCTGCAAGACGTGACCCACAGGAGCCTCGATACGTTCTCTATCGGCCCTGTGGTGGCTGCACAACAGCTGGTCTAATCTCAGGCTCCTTTTTGGACAAGTAGCAGTAGGTTGAGGGCGTTGTTACCCGGTCTTAGTCTGTGTGAATGAAAGAGTACGTCTGACCCTTACTTCTTTCTTCATTCTCCCCTCTCTTGGGGAAGCAGCATCCTGGTCCTCGCATAGCTGACCTCGACCTCTGCAGGTAACCCATGCTTCCTTGTGCTCCTAGTATTAAGCTTAATACTGTTGCGTCTCCCATACCCTGACGAGGTGGTATGGGGAACGTCCTATCCTAGAATTCCTATCTGAAGGTCTCAAGGTCAACTTCATAGGACGAGTCACACTCTCCTCACACTGCTTATGTAGGCCACTCGTTCCTAGCGATGCTAGGAACCTGTGAGGTACAGGGGCTCCCTCTCTCTAGTGCTGCTCACTGAGGGATCGAGCCCCCGGGCAAGCCGAAGTCAGTAAGGCTGGGGACTTTCCACCCTTCCTTAGGGGTAAGTCACCCTTTGTAAATAGCGTGGTTTGTATTTCGGTTACGGAACAAATGACAAATTTGAAGATAATTTGTATTTTTCCTAACCATACAAACCTTAGCTATTTACACATATGTGCCCGCCATCCCTGACCCCCAAGTCAAGTCCTACCTCTAAGTGAAGTGAAGCAAGTCACCGGTGTGTGAGGGGGGAGGGGTAGCAAGCTACCCTTCCCCACCCCCCGCTAACTAGCGCGGGGGTAATTAACCCTCGTTAAAAACTATTGGCTCGTCATTTCAGCTGCGCTAAAAGTAATACCCTTTGTAAATAGCTAAGGTTTGTATGGTTAGGAAAAATACAAATTATCTTCGAATTTGTCATATTAAGATTAGCTGTCTAGCCTAAACACACCCACATAACCTAACCTAGGAGATAATGTATAAAATTAGATAAGCTGTCTTAACCTAGGAGAAAATGTATAAAATATGATTAGCTGTTTAACCTAAACACACCCATGTAACCTAACCTAGGAAAAAACGTATAAACTAAGATTAGCTGTCAACCCTAAACACACCCACGTAACCTATCCTAGGAGAAAACTTATGAAATAAGATTAGCCCTCTAACCTAAACACACCCAACTAACTTAAGCTAGGAGAAAATTTATGAAATAAGCTGTATCCTAAACACATCCACCTAGCCTAACCTAGGAGAAAATATATAAACTAAGATTAGCTGTCCAACCTATTATGATATACCCTAATATATCTTATGCTAAATGGGGGCTCCCAGTGGGAACCGTGTTTTTGGGTGGGAAAAATTTACTGGCGAATCCGTAAATAATAGTAAAACTAACCTTTTCTTCTCTATACATTATTCTCTGAGATGCATGATAAATCAAGGAAAGTTTGCTCAAAATATGATGATCCTAGGTAAAACTTCAGAAGCATGATGCACTCAATATTAATCACCTACAAGAGAGGATGTGAAAAGCTATATAAAAAGTATAGTTTTATATGAGAAATTGAACGCGATGGAATTAAATGAGGTTGGTAAGTTCTTACCTAAAATATTTTTAAAAGTCGGGAGAGACGTTTCCTCTACGATAATGTTTACTTTCATTGAGCCCTTTAACTAACTTTCTTGCGCAAGAACAATCGGTTCCAATTATAGTTTATCGGCCGAGAGCTGTGACATCATGACATCATGATGACGTAATGGTTTCATAGCCAATTACAAAAGACTTCGGTGCAATTTTGACTTGGTATCTAATACTGCAACGCTTCTGTAAAGTTTGCCAAGACAGAGATGTAGGTGTCAGTCATAAGGTAAAGAATTATTTGATTTTTACTTTATGTAAGGATTTATTTGTGATTTACTTTTAGCTTGTGACCTGGGAAAGGGGGACCCTGGGGCTTAGCCCCCAACTAGGGGTTGTGACCTGGGAAGGGGATTCGGGGGGCTTGCCCCTCAGCTATGGCTTGGGACCTGGGAACTGCTAGGTTAGGTTAGGTGGGTTTGTTAGGTTCTGTACCCTTTTACAAACCTCAAAAGTGTTAAATAATCACGTTTTGTGATCTGGGAAGAGGATCTGGGGGCTTTCCCCCTCAGCTAAGTCTTGTGACCTGGGAACTACTAGGTTAGGTTAAGTGAGTTTGTTAGATTCTTTACCCCTTTGGCAAATCGCAAAAGTGTTAAATAATCATGTTTTGTTCTGAGATTCTCTGAGATGCATAATAAATCAAGGAAAATTTGCACAAAATATGATGATCATAGGTAAAACTTCAGAAGCATTACACACTCGATATTAAAAAAGAAAAAAAAATCACCTACATCGAAAGAGCATGTGAAAAGCTATATAAAAAGTACAGTTTTTATATGAGAGATTGAACGAGGTGGAATTAAGTGAGGTGGGTAAGTTTTTACCTTAAATATTTTTAAAAGTCGGGAGAGACGTTTCCTCTACGGTAATGTTTACTTTCAATGACCCCTTTAACTAACTTTCTTACGCAAGAACAATCGGTTCCAATAATAGTTTATCGGCCGAGAGCTGTGACATCATGACATCATGATGACGTAATGGTTTCATAGCCAATTACAAAAGACTTCGGTGCAATTTTGACTTGGTATCTAATACTGCAACGCTTCTGTAAAGTTTGCCAAGACAGAGATGTAGGTGTCAGTCATAAGGTAAAGAATTATTTGTTATATACTTTATCAAAATGTAAGGATTTATTTGTGATTTACTTTTAGCTTGTGACCTGGGAGGGGGGGGGGGGGCCCTGGGGCATGGCCCCCAACTAGGGGTTGTGACCTGGGAAGGGGATTCGGGGGGCTTGCCCCTCAGCTATGGCTTGTGCCCTGGGAACTGCTAGGTTAGGTTAGGAGGGTTTGTTAGGTTTTGTACCCTTTTACAAACCTCAAAAGTGTTAAATAATCACGTTTTGTGATCTGGGAAGAGGATCTGGGGGCTTTCCCCCTCAGCTAGGGCTTGTGACCTGGGAACTACTAGGTTAGGTTAGGTGAGTTTGTTAGATTCTTTACACCCTTTAAAATCTCCTAATTGTTAAATAATCACGTTTTGTTCTGTTTTCATACACCCAAAATCCCAGATTCCCACCTGTGTCCATGATGGTAGAACGGCTTATTTTCAGTGGAAATAAAAGTCAAATTCGTTGAATGCACATTTACTGTAGTAAAAGACATTTATTTTCTCTTAGAAATGTTGTCCCTTTATTTTTTATTTTTTATAAATTTATCTACATTTACGGTATGTATATTTATTACTGGTTCGGCCAAATTGGGATATATTGCTTTTCTTGCTATATATTTTTTAGATGATTTTTACAAAATTTCTTTGAATTTTCTGGAAGTTGATTGAGTTTCACACCAAATGGCTGAGCCATCTCGCACTGGCCATAAGGCTGCAGATGCCAGTACGCGGCTGCGGCTGTATGTGAGATGAGTTCGCAAAGATATTAAAAAACAAAAAATACAATTTGGCAGGGTCATGGCGGTTTCACTGCAGAACATTATGTTGGGTGGCAGATAGTTGGTGTACCAGTGATGCCCTGAATACGTAATGGGGCCCGCAAAGGGCTAGTATGGAAGAGGGAATTTGATCCCTGAGATGTATAAAATCATCTGCGTACAACCTTGAATGAGTTCCGAGTGATTACGCATTGATCTCGTACATGAATATGTACAATTTCGGACTGATTACGTTCAATTTCAGACGGATTACGACTATGTCAGACTGACTATGTACCAGACTGCGCGAGCAAGTCCGCAGCCAAAAATTAAACGTTTATTTTTTCTTAAATTGACTTTGGACAGCCTTGGAAATTCCTGTACCACTACGTACAACATTGGGCTGAATGTATAGCATCTCGGACTCCAGTTCAGATGGCCATGGACAGCCAGAATTTCCCGTCCGAGCCTGTACGAGATTGTACAAAATCCGATGTGAAATCCCAGTTTCCATTGTGTAAAGCCATGTACAACATCGGACTGAATATGTTCCATTTCGTACTCCAGTTTGGATGACGGCAGACAGCCAAAAGTTTCCGTCGGAGCTGTACAAGGCTTTCCGAAAGTTGCTGTGAAAGGGGTATAAAGGTTATGGAAATATGTGCCGATGACTATTGTTTCTTGTTATCACAAGGATGTGTTTACACTGCCATATTACTTTTTCTTTTGATGGTATTTGGTTTTTTGTCAATGCATCATGGTAAAAATGACGGAGTGTCCTATATTTTTGGTTATGAATTATGGGAACTGTAAAAATGCAGAAACATTATTGGTTTCATTATATCAAGATTATCCAATTAAGAGCGATTTTGAAATTCATACAAGTACATACATCCTTCTACAGAAGTTTTTGTCGGTTGACTGCTATGAATTCTGTTGTTCAGATGGCCACAATTTATTGCTTCTCATATTTTGAGGTTATTGGACGGATTTTCGATATAATTATATATTTTTTCTAGCTTAAAAAGTGTGTTTTAAACAAATTTTACCTTTATTTCCGATGTAAATAATCAGATTTAGAGATACAGGAAGCCCCTTATAACTACAATAATGGTGTTCCTCTGCAGAAATCAGAGATTTTTGGGAGAATAAAGAATACAAAGGAAATGTTACCCATCTAACCTAACCTAGGAGAAAATGAATAAAATAAGAGAAGCTGTCTAACCTAAACACACCCACATAAGCTAATCTAGGAGAAAATGTATAAACTAAAATTAGCTGTCTAACCTAAGCACATCCACCTAACATAACCTAGGAGAAAACGTATAAACTAAGATTAGCTGTCTACCCTAAACACACCCACGTAACCTAACCTAGGAGGAAATGTATAAGATAAGCTGTCTAACCTAAACACACCCACCTAACCTATCCTAGGAGAAAACTTATAAAATAAGATTAACTGTCTAACCTATACACATCCACCTAACCTAACCTAGGAAACAAATTATGAAATAAGCTGTCTATCCTAAACACATCCACCTAGCCTAACCTAGGAGAAAATATATAAACTAAGATTAGCTGTCTAACCTATACACATCCACCTAACCTAAGCTAGGAGAAAATGTAAAAACCAAGATTAGCTTTCTAACCTAAATACATCCACCTAACCTAACCTAGGAGAAACGGTGTAAAATATGAGAAGCTGTCTAACTTAAATCTACCCAACGAACATAACCTTGGAGAAAAGTTATTAAATAAGATTAACTGTCTAACCTAAACACACCTGCCTAATCTAACCCTGGATAAAAAGTATAACATAAATGAAACTGTCCAACCTAAACACACCCACCTAACCTAACCTAGGGGTTGTGCGTTACTTAGCTATCCCCCCCGGTCCACTTACCTCACTTAGAGGGTGGACAACTCTATAAAGGTAATGCATGTCTGAACAACATAATCCATGGCAGTCAAGTGACATGCGCTTCTGTAGAAGGATGTATGAATTCCAAAATCTCACTCAATTGGATAATCTTGAAACAAAGCAACTTATCATGTTTCAGCATTTTTACAGTACACAATTCATAACCAGAAACAAAGGACAATGAGGCCTTTTTATCCACAATGCATTGACGAAAAACAAAATACCATCTGGAGAAAAACTAATATTAAGAAACTATATTTATCACCAAAGTAACTTTTCCTTATGAATCATCCAAAATATGTATAAGTAAAAAAAAAGTAGATATCTGAGTTTGGCAGAACCTGTAATAATACTGTGATTACGTTGGACGACTCCTGATATTTTACACGTTTTCTCCTAGGTTAGGTGGATGTGTGTAAGTTTTACAGCTTCTCTTATATTATATGTTTTCTCCTAGGTTACGTTACATGGGTATGTTTAAGCTGGACAGCTAATCATAGTTTATACTTTTTACCTGTTTACCCATCAGAGTTTGGCTGAAACTGTAATTTAACCCCTAAACACCCCACCTAACTCAACCTAAGAGGAAATGTATAAAAAAAGATTAAAAAGGATTAGCTATCTAACACACCCACCTAACCTAACCTAGGAGAAAAAGTATAATATATTATTTTGTTCCGTAGGTGGAATACAAACATACGCTATTTATTAGGGGTATTACTTTCAGCCATTAAAATTTAGCGAGGAGACTACCCATCCAGCTAGGTAGTGGGGGGCAGGAGGGGGTAGTTTGCTACCCCTCCCACTCACACACCTGTGATTGAGCTCACTTTGCTTTTGGGTCGGATAGTGGCCCTGCCTCTCCCCCTTGGGGAGTCCATGACTCTTTCCTTTTTTTCCAGGTGTGGTCATCCTTTGGGGTTACCATGTCTGCCCTCCAAGGATAACCTGCTGCAACTCCTTCGCCATGGTGCAGCCCTTGTTGCCGTCAGAGGTGGATCTTCTTGCTTGCGTCGACGTTACTGTGTCAAAGGCATCGTCCCCTGCCTGTTCTGCTGACGCCCCTTCCCCTTCAGACTTTTCCACCGCTGATGTAGACTGCGCTTCCCCCCTGCTGAACATCCTTCGAGGGGGAAGCAAAGTGCTTCGTCCATCTCTCCTGCTAGTGTTTTTTCCCCTCAGGGAAGTTCACTCACAGAGACTCCTCTTTGGAGAACTGCTGCTGCTAAAGGTCAGCTTGCTGATCCACCTGCCCCAAGAAGGCTTCACTGTTCTTGTCATGCTCGCCCTCCTCTTCAGCCTTAGATGTGCGCCTTCACCATTGGTGAAAAGGCACCTTTTTGGCTCTTCAGCTTCGCCCACGCAGCCTTCCTCCACAGAGGAGCCTCCTCGTCCGTCGTCTTCTACCGTTCGACCTTCGTCTGCTCCTGGACCTTCTTTTGATGACTCTGCCGCTAGTCCTCGGACTTCAGTCTTGGACTCTCCTGTAGATCATGAGCGATCCCCTATCGTGGATATTCACCCTTCCAAAGGGCACATCCCTGTTCCAGTTCTTCTTACGTGCCGATCTTCTGCTTCTTGCCCTCCTCCTGACCTGCCATCTCCGTTCCTGGCTCCGGTTTAGCAAGTACCTGCTTGTCATTTGTCCTCGCGTCACTCCCCTGTGCATCATCCTGCTACATGCCATTCTTGTACACGCTCGTCGCTGATGCTTCATCGCCAGCCAACGCGTCGTTCGCTGGCGCCCAGGTTCCTCTGTGTCGCTCTCCTGCTCGTCAGTGCACTTGCGCTCCTTCTAGATTGCCAGATCGCGCTCCAACTGCGCGTCAGCGCTCACCAACACACCAGGGCTCACCAACACGTCTGCACTTGCCAGCGCGATATCGCTTTCCAATATGTCAGCACTCTCTTGCATGTCAGCGCTCTCCAGCTCGTCAGCACTCTCCAGCTCACCAGTACTCCCCAGCACGTTCACGATCTCCAATGCAACAGCATTTGCCAGCTTGCTAACGCTCACCAGCGCACCAGCACTCTCCAGCACGACACCGCTCTCCGGCTCGTCAGCACTCTTCTGCGCATCAGCGCTCACCAGCGTTGCCATCACACAAGCAGGTTTCTTCTCCACTAGCACAGAGCAGACATCGACAGGCAGAACTAGACTCTCTCATTTTAAGGAAGTCGCGTCATTAAGAGACAGGAAGGAACGGAAAGGTAAGTGTTCTTCCAACAGGTCTCCATCGCCCCATTCATTCCCCTCCCCGCAAATGCATTACAGCACGACCGTCGGGGAAAGAGGGAAAAGGCTCCACAGGGAGTTCAAGATCCAGAAGACTCCGATTTCAAAGGCGGACCCACAGTATCATCCAGCTCTGGAAGAGACTCCTCAAAGGGAACCTAAAGTCCCTTTCCCTTCAGGGGATGTCTCTGACAGTGCCAACAACAGCAAACAACCCTAGTTCAGTGCCATGGTCAGAGCAGTGGTGCAAGCCTTCGGTTTTCTTCATAGTCTTCAGAGGCCTCTGCAGCCCCCCAACATCCGTCAGCACCAGCAGAGTCCCGGCATAGAACCTCGGCTGCTTTACCCCTGAAGAGAAAAAGAGGAGTCTCGGATGCTGTCACATCTCCTAGAGTAAAGCTGACTCCCGTGAGGCCTTCTAGGCCAATCCCTCTTGGTACTCCTCTCAGACGCTCTTCCGACTCGCCTCTCCTGAGTGGCAGTCATCCTCCCTTCCACCTTTAGAGGAAGATTCCTTTCGTGCGGAGAGCTCTCCACCTCCGGTAGGAACCAGGAAAGATAGTACCAACAAGCCTTCTAACCCCACAATGTGTCGAAGGACTCTAAGACGACTCTTCACAAGTCCTCCACAAGGACCTTTAGACCTGCAGGACCCGTCAGCCACTATAGGGATGTCCATGACCCACCCCGAGAGGAGCTCTCAGGGGTGGAGGAAGGGGACTTCATTTACATTCTCACTCCAGATGGGGGTGGGGGGGGGGCCAGAAAGAGTCCGAGCATGCTTTATGGCAAGTTTTGACTCTTATAAGGGTACTCAATGGGTTTGCCGATTCAGAGATAACCCCCCGACGAGAGGGCTAAGACACGGTCCTAGATTGTGTTTTTGGCACCCAGAAACCCTCAAAGGCCAGTGCAGCCATGCCCTGGTGGTCCCAGGGCTGAAGAGTGCTAGGGCTAAGATCACTCAACAGCTCCCTGACTTCTCCTCCTCTCAGCGTTTGGGTTCTGCCAAGCACCTCCCACCTCCTAGAGTCCATCAGAGGAGGTACTACGAGGTCTTGAATGAGCCTTGTCCAGCTCTTCCACTTCACCACTCACTGGAAGAGCTAACCAAGGGGGTCGCTATAGAGAGACTCTCCAACCATCACGTCTCTCTCTTGGCAGCAGAGATCCTCAATCAGGAGAAAGTCACAAAGTATGCCATGCAGGCTACTTTGTGGCTTGATCTTTGGTTGGAGACCCTGGGAATCCTGGTACGGACTGAGGATTTTTCCGAAGAAAGTACCAGGAAGGCTATGGAAACTTTTCTTCTCTCAGGCAATCGCCCACCAAGTCTCAAACTTGTGGGCAAACACCATCTTGAAACGTCGTGATGCAGTGTCTGAAAGGTTCCATCAGCAGGTCCCTAATGCAGAGATTATTAGGCTCAGAAGCCCCTCTCTAAAAGAATCCTCTCTTATCAAGTCGAAGGATGTGGAGCAGGCTGCAGAGAGATGAAGTCTCACCAGGACTCTCTCCTCCATAGGGCCTTGATATCCAGGCCCTACAAACCACCAGCTCCTCAGCAGTCTAATCCAGCCAAGACCTCGACGAGCAAGATGACAGTGAAGTAGATGGTGTCTAAGAAGCCCTTTCCAACTAAGGACAGGAAAGGCACAAAGTCCTCCAGTCCTCCAAGGGAGGAAAATATCTTAGACGTAGCGGCCGCAGCTGTAAATGCTAGGATAGGCACTCCCACTTGTCCACCAGTTTGGGGATGCCTACAAAGTTTCTGTAATAGTTTGAAGCAACTCAGGACCGACCCCTGGACAGTCTCCATCATTTGTTCAGGGTATTACGTCCCGATCATGTCATCTCTCCCTCTCCTGATCAGGAATCCAGTGTCGGTAGACTACTTTGCGATGGGATAAGCAAAGGGGCTAGCCCTCTGGGCAGAAGTCCAGACCATGTTGAAGAAGGGTTCTCTCCAGGAGGTCTTCGACAAATCCCCAGGCTTCTTCAGTCGACTCTCTTGTGAAAAAGGCGTGTGGAGGCTGGAGACCAGTCATCGATCTCTCAGCTTTGAACGAGTTTGTCAAGCAAACTCCGTAAGGCTGCGGATGCCAGTACGCGGCTGTATGTGGGCCGAGTTCGCAAAGATATTAAAAAACAAAAAATACAACCTGGCGGGGTCGCGGTGAGTTTATTGTGGAACAGTAGGGTGGCGGAGAGTTGGTGCACCAGTGATGCCCTGAATATGTACTGGGGCCCAGTAAGGGCTCGTATGGAAGAAGGAAGTCGATTACTGAGATAAATTAAATCATCTGCGTACAACCTTGAATGAGTTTCGAGTGATTACAGAATGATCTCGTACATGAATATTTACAATTTTAGACTGATCACTTTCGATTTCAGACTAATTACAACCATGTGAATGACTATGGACCAGACTGTGCGACCCAGTCCACAGCCAAAAATTAAATATGTTTAATTTTTCTGAAGTCGACTTTGGACAGCCTTGGAAATTCCTGTACCACTGTGTACAACATGTTTAATTTTTCTGAAGTCGACTTTGGACAGCCTTGGAAATTCCTGTACCACTATTTACAACATGTTTAATTTTTCTGAAGTCGACTTTGGACAGCCTTGGAAATTCCTGTACCACTATGTACAACATTGGGCTGAATGTATAGCATCTCGAACTCCAGTTCAGATGGCCGCGGACAGTCAGAATTTCCCATCCGAGCCTGTACGCGATTGTTCAAAATCCGGCGTGAAACCCCAGTTATCATTGTGTAAAGCCACGTACAACATCGGACTGAATACGTACCATTTCATATTCCAGTTTGTATAATGGCAGACAGCCAAAAGTTACTGTCGGAGCTGTACAAGGCTTTCCGAAAGTTGCTGTGAAAGGGGTATAAAGGTTTTTGGAAATATGTGCCGATGATTATTGTTCCTTGTTATCACAAGAATGTGTTTACGCTGCCATATTACTTTTTCTTTTGATGGTATTTGGTTTTTTGTCAATGCATCATGGGTAAAAATGACTTTGAGTGTCCTTTATTTTTGGTTATGAATTATGGGAACTGTAAAAACGCAGAAACATTAATGGTTTCTTTGTTTCAAGATTGTCCAATTAAGAGCGATTTTGGAATTCATACACCTACATCCTTCTACAGAAGTTTGTGCTGGTTGACTGCTATGAATTCTGTTGTTCAGATGGCCACAATTTATTGCTTCTCATATTTTGAGGTTATTGGACGGATTTTTGATATATATTTTTTTCTAGCTTAGAGTGTTTTGACCAAATTGGCCATTTATTTTTGTTGTAAATAATCAAATTTAGAGATACAGGGACCCCCTTATAACTACAGTAATAGGGTTCCACAAAATATATCAAGGGGGCAGAGTAAAGAACACGAATAAAATAATACTAGCTGTCTAACTTAAACATACCCATGTAACCTAACCTAGTAGAAAATTTATAAGATAAGAGAAGTTGTCTAACCTAAACACACCCACCTTTACCTAAACTAGGAGAAAACATTTAAAATAAGATTAGCTGTCTAACCTAAACACACCCAGGTAACCTAACCTTAGAGAACACGTATGAAGTAAGATTAGCTTTCTAACCTGAACACATCCACCTAACCTAACCTAGGAGAAAATATGTAAACTAAGATTAGCTTTCTAACCTAAATACATCCACCTAACCTAACCTAGGAGAAAATATATAAACTAAGATTAGCTTTCTAACCTAAATACATCCACCTAACCTAACCTAGGAGAAACGGTGTAAAATATGAGAAGCTGTCTAACCTAAATCTACCCAACGAACATAACCTTGGAGAAAAGTTATTAAATAAGATTAACTGTCTAACCTAAACACACCTGCCTAATCTAACCCTGGATAAAAAGTATAACATAAATGAAACTGTCCAACCTAAACACACCCACCTAACCTAACCTAGGGGTTGTGCGTTACTTAGCTATCCCCCCCGGTCCACTTACCTCACTTAGAGGGTGGACAACTCTATAAAGGTAATGCATGTCTGAAAAACATAATCCATGGCAGTCAAGTGACATGCGCTTCTGTAGAAGGATGTATGAATTCCAAGATCTCACTCAATTGGATAATCTTGAAACAAAGCAACTTATCATGTTTCAGCCTTTTTACAGTACACAATTCATAACCAAAACCAAAGGAAAATGAGGCCTTTTTACCCACAATGCATTGACGAAAAACAAAATACCATCTGGAGAAAAACTAACATTAAGAAACAATATTTATCACCAAAGTAACTTTTCCTTATGAATCATCCAAAATATAAGTTAAAAAGAAGTAGATATCTGAGTTTGGCAGAACCTGTATTAAACGGATTTTGAGCGAAGCGAAAAATCTATTTTTGGGTGAGATGGCCATGTCGTCCTGATGGAAGTTTCCTTCAGTAGCTTCCTTTGGATATATATGACTACTGTACCATAATATTCCCAGAGAATTAAACTAAAGGTTTTCAGAGAATTCTAACTTCTGGCGCGAGTACTCTAAGGGTTTCCCTTTAGAATCTCGTATATCAACAGGGGACGCATGCATTAACACATCACATGGCCATCTGCACCCTACCTAGCGTTTACGCTTCGAGGGGGAAAGGTGGCGAGGTAACTGAGGTGCCGTTCCAAAGTTACCCTACCTTCGTTACTGTTAGGGTACTCGCAGCGTAAACAAACCGACGCCATACTTGTGTGACGTCACATCCGTCCTCATTCCATTCTAGCTCACTACCAGCTTCCGCGATACAATACAGCAGGGAGGGGTCTGGCAAGCTGAATTGGAACAGTTGGGCGGGTCCATCAGGATGACATGGTCATCTCACCCAAAAATAGATTTTTCGCTTCGCTCAAAATCCGTTTTTTGGGCTCAAGCCATGTCGTCCTGATGGAAGTGTACTAGAGAATTAATGTATTGTGGATTTGTTCCCATTTCAAGTGCCTTGTATTCCGATTAACATTCCCCCGGTCTGGTGACCGAAGAGACCGTGACATCTCCGTTAAATGTCACTTCCAGAGGCATTACACTGACCTGGCATCCCGCCCCCCGGGCAGGGAAGGTCCTAACAGGACAAGAGGAATATCTCGAAGTAATCTGATGAGGAAAGACTCACCTGGATAAGAAATCGTGCCGGTCTCAAGACAGATCAGAAGGGTAAATATTTGCGTAGGAACAAATTTATACCATTTGGTGAGTGTATATAAGGTAGTAGGTATACTAATCATAATAAACTCTAGAATAGGTTCAGTAAAACAAGAACAGCAATATATTTTCATGTAAAAAATAGGAGCGAAATTAGACGCATATGGTAAATAAAATGAATATTTTATTTGAAACTTGCATGGAAATATAGAAAATTATGTACAATAATAAAATACGATAATAGACATAGATGTTTTAATAAGACGGTGATGCAGAATCTGAAAGGGAAAATTTTGCCTGTAATCACTAGTTCCTGAGGAACGCCAGTCTTTTAAATCATAATACACTTCATGTCCAAGAACATGTGGCACACGAGTAAGAATCTGTCATTTCACCTTGGTAAAGAACAGTCTATTAGTGACACTAAGTGTCCCTTGAAATCACTATGTATCGCACTAGGGTCAACACAGGCACCCGTTTGAGTTAACATCCCCAAAAAATCACTGTCCTACGCAGCACTAAACAGCAGGTTTCATAACGCTACCTGCTGCCAACACGAATCTCTTGACTTCGTGCACCTGCTTCGAATAGTGTTTGAAGAACACTCTAGTGGACTTCCAGCCTGTGAAGGATCGGAGGCTTTCGAAGTCCATTCCTTGAAAGAAATTTAGGGAAGAGGTGACTTTCCTGGGATCGTGACCTGCGGGTGTACTGTCAGGAACCGCTCTGCGAATAAAGTTGGTGATTTTCGCTCTAAGTTGTTTTAGTGACAGGTCACTGCCCGACGTTTCTCCTTTAAAAAGCTGTCCTCCACCAAAGTCAGAAGTTCTTCGAAGATAGACCTTAAGACTCTCCACTGGGCATAGAGAGACATCTTCCTTCAGGGGGCAGATTCTCCAAGGGCCCCATCTTTTGGTGGGAAGTTCATTTTTAGCGAGAAACGTGGGGTCGGGGAAGAGGGTAAGTTCCCCCGTGTCGGCGAACTGTATCTGGCCCTCTTCTCTTGATAATGCCACTATTTCACTGACTCTGGCTCCCGAGGCGAGAGCAAAAAGGAAGATTACTTTTTGAGTCAAGTCTTTCAGAGGCCAAGAATCGTTGTCCAGGCTAGAGGCAAAATGAAGCACCTTATCCAGGGACCAGGTGATGGGTTTCAGTGGAGGTGCTGGACGGAGTCTAGCACACGCCTTCGGGAGTTTATTGAAGATTTCACTGGATAAATCTATTTGGAAGGCGTATAGATGTGGTCTGGTCAAGGCCGATTTGCAAGTGGAAATTGTATTGGCTGCCAAGCCTTGTCCATGAAGGTGAATAAAGAAGGACATGCAAAAATCTATGGAGATTTCCGTAGGATTTTTTGCTTTGACGAAGGATACCCACTTCTTCCAGGATGATTCATATTGCCTTCTGGTAGACTTAGTTTTGTATTCCTCTAGGAAGTCCAAACTTTTCTTTGAGATCCCAAACCTTTTCTTCACGGCTAGGGAGAGAAACTCATGAGATGAAGATCCTTGATTTTCTTTGATGAAGTGAAGACAGTCGACTTCTGCACCTGTTGGGAGAGAAATGGGCCCGGCAGGGGGATCATCTTGGGCTGTAGCTCCAGGACTAGTGGGAACCAGTTGCTCCCGAGCCACTTGGGAGCCACTAGGGCTGCTGTCCCTTTGAAGGTTCTCAGTTTGGAGAGGACTTTCAGCAGAAGGTTGGGTGGAGGGAACAGGTAAATCTTGGACCATCTGTTCCAGTCCAGGGACATGGCGTCCACTGCTTCCGCTTTGGGGTTCTCGTAAGGGGCCACATATCGAGAAAGTTGCTTGTTATCGCTCGTCGTGAAGAGGTCGATCTGTAGTTCCGGGACTTGACGAGAGATGAAGGAGAATGATCTTGCGTCTAGGGACCATTCCGACTCTATGGGGCTTGTCCTCGATAGAGCGTCCGCCGTCACGTTGCGGAATCCTTGTAGGTGAACTGCAGACAGGTGCCACTTCTTCCTGTCCGCTAGGCGGAAGATGGGTAATAGCACCTGATTTAAGTGGGGCGATATCGTGCCCTGAGGATTGAGATATCTGACTACTACCGAGCTGTCCAGAGTTAGACGGATGTGTATCGAGGGACGAGGGGATAATTTCTTCAGGGTGAGAAGAACCGCCATGGCCTCCAAGATGTTGATGTGAAACGTCTTGAATAGGGGAGACTATGTTCCTTGAACTTGCCGTTGATGGGAGTGGCCCTCCCAAACCTCCAGAGAAGCGTCCGTTTGGATGTTGAGCGATGGAGGTGGAGGTTGAAGAGGGATGGATTTTTTCAAGGTCTTTGCTTCTGACCACGGGCTTAGCAGGGAGCGAAGCCTGTTCGGTAGGGGTCTCTTGAGATCTCTTCGAGCGACGGATGCGTTTCGTCTCCAGACTCCTGAGGCATCCTTTAGCTGTGCTCGTAGCACTGGGTTTGTCACTGAGGCGAACTGTAGTGAGCCGAGAACTTGCTCCTGCTGTCGTCTTGAGATCCGTTTGGATTTGAGAAGTCTTCTGACAGACCCTGCTATTTCTTTCCTTTTCTTCAGTGGAATGGAAAGGCGGTGTGACTGAAGATCCCAATGGATTCCTAACCATTGGAACTTCTGAGCTGGAGCGAGGCGAGACTTCTTGGTGTTTATTTTGAAACCCAGATGTTCCAGGAACTGGGTCACTTTGCTGCAAGCTTTCAAACATTTTTCTGGCGAAGTCGACCAGACCAGCCAGTCGTCGAGGTAGGCCATCACTTGGACGCCCTGAAGGCGTAGCTGGTGGACGATTGTGTCTGCTAGCTTGGTGAAGATTCTCGGAGCCACGTTGAGCCCGAAGGGCATGGCTCTGAAGGCGTAGCTTCTTCGATGGAGCCGGAATCCCAGGTAGGAGGAAGCGTGGTGGTTCATTGGGATGTGCCAGTAGGCATCCGCCAGGTCTATTGAGACCGTGTAGGCCTTGTGAGGCAGTAGGGCTCTTATTTGTTGAAGAGTCAGCATCTTGAATTTGTTGTTCGCAATGAACTTGTTGAGGGGTGACAAGTCGAGAATGACTCTGAGTTTGTCTGAGTCCTTCTTGGGAACACAAAACAGTCTTCCCTGGAACCTGGTGGACTTTACCCTCTTGATCACCTTCTTGTTCAAGAGTTCTAGGACGTATTTTTCCAAGAGGGGGTTTGATGGCTGGAAGAATTGGTGGAAGGTTGGAAGTGGTTGTGTCCAGCTCCAACCTAGTCCCTTCTTGATGATGCTGTGTGTCCAAGGATCGAAGGTCCAGCGATCCTGAAAGTGGCGGAGTCTTCCTCCCACCGGAAGCACTTCATTGCTTCTGGTTTCCCGAGAGTTTGCCACCTCGGCCGCTAGCTCCCCTTCCTCCTCTGCCCCTGGAGGGACTGCGCGAGGAGTCTCTGCCTGAGCCTCTACCTTTGGGATGAAAGGTAGAGGAATGTCGTTCTTAGGCAGGGGTGAAGACCGGTGATTGTGAGACCTTCGGTTGGGGGACCAACTGAAAGGTCTGTTGCGGCTGAGCGACCACTTGGGGAGTAGCGGGCGCCGGAAACTGGCGTTTTTGTTGACGCTGCTGGGGTCTTGGTTTGGAGGATTTCCTCTTAGGCTGAGGGCCTTCTTCCTGAGAGGATTTCCTCTTGCGGGACATGCCCCACTTGTTGAGAAGGTTCCGATTCTCAGAGGCGGCTTTGTCAACAATCTCTTTCACCAGAGCAGATGGAAAGAGATGCTTACCCCAGATGTTGGAGGAGATTAGTTTCCGGGGTTCGTATATTACTGCCGCGTTGGCAAACACGAACTCTCTGCAGGTTCTTCGGGCCCTGATGAAGCTGTACAGGTCCTTCATCACAGTCACTAGGTGGGTCTTGGCAAGAACCATATAGAGATCTGGGACTCTTAACGTCCCCAGCCATGACCTCGAGCTGAATTTGGTGAGACAAGGAGGCAGCTTGTCTTTCCTTGGTCTCTTGCTCCCGACGAAGAAAGTGGTCATTCAGCTTCGGGAGGTCCTCATTGAACTGACGTCCAGCCACGTCAGGTTCCAGCTTCCCGACCGTGAAGCTGGACATGCCCCACTTGTTGAGAAGGTTCCGATTCTCAGAGGCGGCTTTGTCAACAATCTCTTTCACCAGAGCAGATGGAAAGAGATGCTTACCCCAGATGTTGGAGGAGATTAGTTTCCGGGGTTCGTATTTTACTGCCGCGTTGGCAAACACGAACTCTCTGCAGGTTCTTCGGGCCCTGATGAAGCTGTACAGGTCCTTCATCACAGTCACTAGGTGGGTCTTGGCAAGAACCATATAGAGATCTGGGACTCTAACGTCCCCAGCCATGACCTCGAGCTGAATTTGGTGAGACAAGGAGGCAGCTTGTCTTTCCTTGGTCTCTTGCTCCCGACGAAGAAAGTGGTCATTCAGCTTCGGGAGGTCCTCATTGAACTGACGTCCAGCCACGTCAGGTTCCAGCTTCCCGACCGTGAAGGTAAACTGGATGTCTTTCCAGAACCTGTCGTCGGGGGGAAGGGCGAGGGAGAGAGGCCTACACTCCTCCAGAGTAGGGCAGGGCTTTCCTTCCTCCACCGCCTTCATGACCGCATGGAAGGCCTTTTCCACGAAGGGAAAGGTTGCAGAAGAGGGAGCAAGAAAGGACGGGTGCTTCTTGCTCAGAGCCGGCATTTTTGAGTTGGTAAAACCGCGACTCTTCAGGCATTCTGCCAGCATGGCTTGGGCTTTTGAGTGATCGAAAACGATCACCTCTTTGGGCTCAGTCTCCTCCTTGGAGGCCGGTTCGGACCTAAGTCGGACATAACAGTCCGGGTAAGTCTCGAAGTTAGGGAAGAATTCCACTTCTTCCAAAAGGATAGACCCTAACTTGTCGTTGATAAAGATTTTGCCAGTTGTAATTGGCATATGCTCGGTGTACCTCCAGGGGTTAGACTCCGAGCAGGAAGGGAGGTCCTTAACCGAGATCATCTTCGGTTGCTTCCATCCCATCAAACGACTTGTAATTTCTGCAGAATGCTTATTAAGCTTCTTGTCCATTAATGCCACCAATACCCGGATGGCATCTTCGGTGGCGGGCAGCAGGGGCTGCGATGCGGCGGAGGTAGAGGGGACTGGCTCCTCGACCACTACAGGAGCTGCCGGAGGTGGAGGGGCGACCTCGCCCTCCGAATCAGGCTATTCCACCTGTTCCTCTTCTTCCTCCAGATCCTCACCCATGAGGGTCCTCTGGGTGTTGTCGGACACGTCCGACATCTTCTCCACCTCGTCTAGACGACACTTGCTAAGTGTAGTCTCGATGTCTGGTTCGACGGTCAGTTGAACCAAGGGGATCTGATCCTGGGGGATCACAGAATCTGCTAATGCTTTCGGGAAAAGCATGGGCCTCATCTTCTCGCTGGGGAGATACGGCCCGGCGGCGTTCTTTTGGAAACCGCGCACCCACTTGCGCGGTTTCTCTCGAGCATTGTCCCTGGCCTCCGCGGACGGGGGGTTGTCGAACCCCTCATCAAGGAGGCCTTTGTAGATTGAGCAGGACTGTGGATCCCAATACTTCAAGTTGCCCTTCTTTGCAGTACAGGGGGCATGGGTCCGACACGCCCTATGCCCGTAGAAGTCCGGGCGGCGAACCGAGCAGAAGGGGCTCTCACACTTCAGGTACTCCTCCTGTAAAAGAAAGAGAACATGAGTACATGGAAAACAGAGTCATGTCTTACATTACTCTTAAACTTAAGATTCATTAATCTGTAGCTCTGTGTGTTATGTGAGCTCTGGATAGGTGAGCTAGAAAAGAAGTAGGAAGACACATACTTGTGAATCCCGTCCAGCCAGTTATCGTGACCTTTTCTGCCGGCAATTCCTTAGGACCTGAGGTTCAAGGAGAGGGAATGGTATTTCTATGGGGGAGCCAAACTAGGCTTCCTTATAAAGGAATTGTCCACAGAGTGGAGAAGGTCTGAAATCGTTCAGAACCTAGAGAAAAGAGGGGGAAAATAGGAGAAACACCTTTATATTTGGGAAGGTCCCGGTAAGAGACTGCACTGAGAAGCACAGAGTATGCTGGAAACATTGTACTGTACAATCATACAGCTCAGACACTGTCTTCAGGGTATGAAACAGCAAAGAAGATCAGTCTGGCTATATGTCTGTATAGGTCGACTGCAGCCGGGGCCGGTAGCCGGGGGAAGGGGTGCTTGTCCTTGGAAGCTGCAAAAGTGTCGCCGGCAAGCCGGAGGCCTGGTCCGGCGGGGTGAATCCATCAAGGCTACACACTGAGCAGCCGAGAGGTAGGAAACACCTATAGGGGCGACCGCCTGCATGGCGGCAGGTCGCCGGCAGGGCGGTGGCCACCGGCAGCCAGCAGGCTGTCGGCGTTGGTGAACCTAGCTGGGTACATAAGATGGAAGGTTGTCTGAGAAGTCGGCGGCAGCGGCGGCAAGGGGCGGCGGCCCCTGGCAGCCGGCCGGCTGTCGCCTTAGGTAGTCCTCAGATAGGAACATCCTATGAAGTAGGAATGTCACCTGGGGTGCTGGCGGCTAGCGGCAGCAAGGGGCCGCGGCCCCCGGCAGCCGGCAGGTTGTTGCCTTAGGTAATCCTCAGATAGGAACGTCCTATGAAGTAGGAGAGTCACCTGGTGTACCGGCGGCTATTGCCGGCAGGCGGAGGCGGCAGTGGACCGGCACCATGATAGAAGAGAGAAAGATAAGGAGGGAAGGGGGAAGGGTAATGTCCGATACCCAACCGGCTTCCCTCCGGAAACAGTGTGCTCATGATAGGGGGGGAATATGCCTATCACCCGGCGGCAGGGAGCCGGCAGACGGCTGGGTGCCTATGGTAATCCAAGGGAGGATCAGAGGACACTTTAAACAGGGGGGGGGAGGGTGATCTTCTGCCGGCAGGACGGCTGCTAACACTACCCCATAGTTCGACTATGAGGGGGAAGTGTAGCAGAGCGGCCAGCCAAGCAGGAGAGCACAGCTTAACCTACAATTCTCCCTGAGGGGGAATTGTAGGACAGCGGACAGGGGTGTGAAGGCAAGCCGACACAAAGGGATAGAGTGGTGGTAGGGGAGTGAGGGGGCAGAAGTGGTCGTGACCCTAAAGCTCCCAAGGAGTGGGGTAATCTGTTTTCTATACTATCCAGGCAGGAGAGAAGCACTCTCCAACCCTAGGGTAGGTTAGCACAGAGTAGGAACAGAACTGGTGTACTGTCCTAAACTATAATAAAACAGAATCCCCCAAGGCCTAACCTAAACCAGGAGATCTCCTCCTAGATTAGGGAGGGCTGGGGAGACGTATCGCTAGGCTACAGGAGGAAGGGACGTGTCCCAACCAAGAGCAGTCTAGGGGGAAGGTCAGGGCTCTTCCACCTTCAGTCTCAGTCGATACCTAAAGGGAAAGGTGTTCCCTAAGGGTGGACTGGGATGAACGATAGGTACTCTGGGATTCTGTCCGAAATCCCCCCATAAACTATGGTAGGGAAGAGGGAAGAACGACCTAGCCTAACCTACCCGAAATTTTTCGGGTAAGGGGCTAAGAATAGCAAGGCTACCCAGAGGGAGGTTACCCTAAGGTAACAGGGGAGATAAGGAATCATACAAGGGTCCCAACGTTGGTTAGGTGTGACATGGATGGACCAGGCACGGTCCCTTGTATGGTCCCTCGAAGGCGAAAGATATGTGCAACACTGAATCTTGTATATGTTTAAAAATGCCTATATCTTCATTAACATAACACTAGGAACACTATTATATCATGCAGAAGTAAACATGAACACTAGGCTGCGGCCTATGCTAGGCTGAAAGATTAGTATGGGGTCGGCTAACTAAGAGCGCCGAAGACTACCAACGGCATAATATAACTTATTCCTAATAATGAAGACTAAATAACTACAGTAATGATATTTAATTAGTTATAAGGCCGGGAAAGCTGTTCTGGCTAGCTAAATAACGCATGCACGGCGAACAGCTGTGCCGTAAAATGGCGCCTCTGGGCAAGGCACAGCTCGGCCACAAAACACAAGATTTTAGCGTAAAAAGTCGTTACTCTACGGCCAGAGCTTATTTAAACTATACAAGAACCTGGTACTCAACTTTCCAGAAGAAGGCAATGCAGAATGTTGAGACATGGTGAAAGATACACAAGATTAAGGTTGATCACTGGGAACAAACAAGCTGAGCGGTGAGCTACCTAGAAAGGAATGAGGACGGACGTGACGTTACACAAGTATGGCGTCGGGTTGTTTACGTTGCGAGTACCGTAACAGTAACGAAGGTAGGGTAACTTTGGAACGGCACCTCAGTTACCTCGCCACCTTTCCCCCTCGAAGGGTAAACGCTAGGTGGGGTGCAGATGGCCATGTGACGTTTTAATGCATGCGTCCCCTGTTGATATACGATATTCTAAAGGGAAACCCTTAGAGTACTCGCGCCAGAAGTTAGAATTCTGTGAAAACCTTTAGTATAATTCTCTGGGAATATTATGGTAGTTATATATATCCAAAGGAAGCTACTGAAGGAACCTCCCATCAGGACGACATGGCTTGAGCCCAAAAATACTGTGTTTACGTTGGACGACTCTTGATATTTTACACGTTTCCTCATAGGTTAGGTTAGGTGGATGTGTGTAAGTTTTACAGCTTCTCTTATATTATACGTTTTCTCCTAGGTTAGGTTAGATGGGTATGTTTAAGATGGACAGCTAATCACAGTTTATACTTTTTACCTGTTTACCCATCAGAGTTTGGCTGAAACTGTAATTTAACCACTAAACACACCACCTAACCAACCTAAGAGGAAATGTATAAAAACGATTAAAAAGGATTAGCTATCTAACACACCCACCTAACTTAACCTAGGAGAAAAGGTATAATTTATTATTTTGTTCCGTAACTGAAATACAAACCTACCCTAGTTATTAGGGGTATTACTTTTTGCCATTAAAATTTGGCAAGGGTTAACTACCCATCCCACTAGTTAGTGGGGGGCAGGAGGTTGTAGTTTGCTACCCCTCCCACTCACACCTGTGATTGAGCTCACTTTGCTTTTGGGTCGGATGGTGAACCCTCATTGCCGCTTTTCATCCTTACCAAATAATTGGATTGCCATTAATGCTTTTTATGCTTTCTCATTACCATGCGTACCTACCCTGGACTTGAAGGCCAGCCCTGAAGTACCTTCATGTCCGCTGAGGACACTGATCCTCACACCCTTTGTCTGTTATGGTGAGGTCAACGGTGTGATAGTGATAACAAGTGTAATGAGTGTCGGAAGTTTTGTTCAAAGCAGAAAAAACCTAAGGCTTCTTCTTTCGCTTCCTGACCTTCCTCCGAAGCTCCTGCTTGTTTGGTCTCTTCTTAGAAACCGTCGAGTAGTAGCGCAGGCCCTTTAACACCTGGTCAACTTTGGTCCTCGAGAGACTGTTTTGCTTCCCCTAGTGAAGCGGCCCTGCCTCTTCCCCTGGGGGAGTCCATGGCTCTTTCTCCTTTTTCCAGGTGTGGTCATCCTTGGGGTTACCAGGTCTGCCCTCCAAGGATAACCTGCTGCAACTCCTTCGCTGTGGTGCTAGTGTGCAGCCCTCGTTGCCGTCAGAGGTGGCTCCTCTTGCTCACTTCAGTGTTATTGTGTCAAAGGTGTCGTCCGCTGCCCGTCCTGCTGACGCACCTTCTCCTTCAGACTTTTCTGCTGTTTTTGTAGACTGTGCTTCCCCGCTGCCGAACATCCTTCGAGGGGGAAGCAAAGTCCTTCGTCTATCTCTCCTGCCAGTGTTTCTTCCCCTCGGGGAAGTTTACTCATAGAGACTCCTCTTTGGAGGACTTCTGGTGCTTAAGGTCAGCTTGCTGAACTACCTGCCCCAAGAGGGCGTTACTGCTCTCGTCGTGCTCGCTCTCCTCTTCGCTTTAGATGTGCGCCTTCACCATTGGTGAAAAGGCACCATTTTGGCTCTTCAGCTTCGCCTACGCAGCCTTCCTCGGCAGAGGAGCCTCCTCGTCTGTCGTCTTCTGCCCCCTCGACCTTCGGCTCCTGGACCTTCTTCTGATGACTCTGCCGCTAGTCCTCGGATTGCAGCCTTGGACACTCCTGTTGATTGTGTGCGATCCCCTATCGTGGATGTTCGCCCTTCCAAAGGTCACATCCCGGTTCCAGTTCTTCCTTCGCGCCAATGTTCTGCTTCTTGCTCTCCTCCTGACCTGCCGTCTCCGTTCCTGACACTGATTCTGCAACTACCTGCTTGCCATGTGATCTACACACACTTTTTTAGAAGGAAAGATGAATTCTAAAATCGCAGTTATTTGGCTAATCTCGAAACAAAGTAATCAATCATGTTTCAGCATTTTTACCATACCCATAATTCATAACCATAGACAAAGGACGATCGGGAATTTTTATCCACAATCCATTGATAAAAACCAAAATACCATAGCGAGAAGAACACATCCTTCGGATAACAATAAGGAACAATATTCGGTAATACTACAGTTTCCGCCAAATTTGGATAGCTATTATTCTTTATTTAAATATTTTTTAGATGACTCATACAAAAAGGTTTCTCGAATCTGCAAATTAATGATTATGGGAGTATTTGCCTATAGGTATTGGTACTTATTGCTATCCCTAGGATGTTTATGTTACCATGTTAGTATTTCTCACGAAGGTATTTTGTTTTTTGTCAGTGCATTGTGGGTAAAAATGCCTGATCACCCATTGTTTATGGTCATGAATTATGGGTACGGTAAAAATGCTGAAACATGATTAATTACTTTGTTTCGAGATTAGCCAAATAACTGCGATTTTAGAATTCATCTGTCCTATAAAAGTGTGTGTAGATCTGGGATTGCTGAATCCCTTAATAGATATATTATTTCTAACACTCATTTTGGGGTAATTTTTAGAAAATGCTATCTAATCTATTGGGTTAGCCAGTGGGTGGAAAAGTTGGGGAATACTTGCTGTCATGTAACTTAAGAAGTGGTGTAGTACTTGGGCTCAAGATTTATCATGTTTCCTGGTTGGTTTTCTGGTAGTGAACTAGTGAACTAGGGCTTAAGACCCTAAGTGCACCTCATGTGGTGTATTATAGCAGTTATGTAGGTTTCTTTGCAACATTCTTTCGGCCCCTAGCTCTTCTTGGTGTACACCATTCTACATTATCTTCTTCCTCTTCCCCACTATTATCTCAACGTTAAGGGAGCGGTTGCCTGATGCACCTTCTTCAATGCTTTATATCAAAGGCATCCTCTTCTACTAAACCTCTTTTCTCCATATCATCCTTCACCTTATCTCGCCATTTAATTCTCTACCTCTCTCTTGATCTTCTACCCCTAACAGGCTCATCCCAAGCCCTCTTTACTCCCTCCCCACCATCCATCCGCAACATGTGTCCACACCATCTCAGTCATGACACACTTATCACCTCTGTATTCTTTACTGCGTATGCTATTGTTTTTATATCATCATCATTCTATTATTTTAGCACTAGGGTGCTAAATGGTCTTATAGGCCCCAAATCTAAGCTATACAGCCTAAATGCATAAATCCAGTCTAATTCAAAACTTTCTAGTATGAAAAATGAGAGACTGAACGATGCAATCCAAGGAGAATGAGGATAGGAATATTGACCATACTAGAATTAAACTGATGGATAGGAGTATTGATATAATGCAGCTAAACTTTATTAAACAGACATCGAGTTTGCTTGTCTTTTTGTCCGATGTCACTTTGTCTGACGACACTTTGTCCACATCTTTTTGTCCAATGTCCTTTCATCTGATGGACTTTTGGTCCAATGACATTTGGTCCAATTTCTAAAGAAAACAAGTCTTGTAAGGGATAGTTATTACCGTTTACTTCACTTCTGTGTTAAAAGTTTATACCTTATTGGCTTTTATGATAAAGTAATTTGCTCATTTTGTAATTACTCCATTAGTCATTCTTAACATTCTCTTTTTCCTTCTCTCTATTTAGTATGGTACTCTATATATAGTGTGGTGCAAGTTTAGTACTTCAGTGTCTGAATCTGCTCATCCTGAAATGGCAAAGTTCATACAATTAACGAAGAAGAAAAGAAAAGTAGTAGATGAAAGTAATTACATCTACAATATTCATTCAACTAATACAAAACTTGGAAAAGAATACTGGAGGTGTGAGAAAAGGCAGGGAAAAGAATACTGGAGGTGTGAGAAAAGGCAGCTGTGTTCAATGCGTATTCACATGGTTATGGAAGACAACGTACCAAAAATCATTTATTTTTCTGGTGAGCACCTTCATCCCGCAAATTTAGATGCATTAAATGCTAGAAAAGCATTTGTTGAAATTAAAGAAGAAGTGATTGAAAACATAGCAGCAAGTTGGCGTACCATATTATTGAGAAAGATTACGGAGATACCTGAAAATACTTGCTCTCAGCTCCCTTGTGTGCAAGTACTTTCAAAGACTATTCAAAGGTGCCGACAAAAGCATTCCGTATTTTCTGCTAATCCAGGGGCTAGACATGGATTTAAAATCCCTGACGAATACGGTTTGATAATGGCGAACAGTTTCTAAGATAGGAATTAGGCATCGAGGATCATCAAAGAATTCTAATATTTGCATCAGAAAGAGCTCTCGAAGATATAGCATCATATTGTCGTTGGGCATGTGATGGGACATTCAAAATTGTGCCAGAACAGTGGTATCAACTATTTTGCATTCATGTACAAGTTAATGGTAGCAGTTTCCCTCGGGTCTTTGCATTACTGCCGAATAAAACCTGGCAGACATATGAATCAGTTTTCAAGCAATTAAAAATTATGCAACCTAATGTAGATGCCATTGATCTCATGGCAGCTTTCGAAGTTGCGATTCATAAGTTATTTAATTCATCATTCCCTAATTCATGTATCGTTGCATTATTGTTTTATCTGAGGCAGTCCATATTTAGAAAAATTGTTGATCTTGGTCTCAAAGAAAAATATAACAAACACTGAATTCTGTCCTCAAGTAAGATGTTTCTTTGCATTAGCATTTCTCCCTACTGAAGATGTTGAGGAGGCATATGAGGAATCGATAGACGATGACAAAATACCTTCCGAATTAATTGCTTACTTTGATGTGACTTACATGGGAGTTGTAAGAGGGCGTGGTGCGAGACAAAGGAGAGATCCACCTATTTTCCCATTAGATGTATGGAATGTTAATGAGCGTATTCTTCAAGATTTACTCAGATCAAACAATGCTGCAGAGGGGTTTCATTCTGCTATAAAACGTTCATCGGGTGGAGCACATTTAAACATTTGGAAATTTATCAAAATCTTGAAGGAAGAAAAAGGATTTATTCAAGGTAAAATGAATCAAATACTTCAAGGAGATCCGTCAAATTCTTGTTCACGATATAAAAAAAATCACTGAACGTCTCAAAAGATTGGTAACTGGATATGAGTCAATGAGGAAAACAGAGTTTTTGAAGAATGTGGCATATAATTTGCACCAATTTCAAATAATCATTCTAATTCTTTTTTTCTTTTTTTCTTTAAATCATTCATTATTTTACATATGTGTTACTATCAAAATTATCAACTTTTATTTGCTTATTTTATTTTCACTTCAGATGTTATTTCTTACATCTCTTACCGTTAATACTCAAAGAATCAGCTACGCTAAAAAGTTATTATTCCGCAAAGAGTAGTTATGTTATGTTGAGCAGTTTTTCTTCAATTCTATATTGTCAGACACTTCCTTTTAATTTTACTTTCTTAACTAGTTATTTTCACTTCTATACTTTGGAGTTTGGCAATTAATTATTATAAACAACAAAGGAGAAAGAGGTCCTTACAAGATTTAATTTTCTATTGGGGAAGTTATGGATTGGCTAGGGTTTCTTCTTTCATCTATTATGGATTGAAACTATTTAAAATTGGACCAGATGTTGTTGGACCAAAAGTCCATCGGACGAAAAGACAATGGATAGAAAGACGTGGACGAAGTGTCGTCGGACGAAGTGACATCGGACGAAATGTTGGTACACGATCGAGTTTAAATACATGCACTTGCGAACAAGAACATTATTAAAATTCAAGCAAAATAAAACATGAGCTAGCAGGCTTACACAGCTTGGTCTGTTATTAGTGCAGGGAAGAGCAAGTGATAAGATAAAAAAGCAAAACCGTTACAACGTACGAGCATATATGAAACATGTGCGGTACCATATCAATGCCAAGTATAAAGAAAATGTTTTAGATTACTTAGGCTCAGCAAACCATCATCTGATTGGCTGTCTAGTCCTATATTTGTATTTCAAATTTAATTCTTAACAATAAAATAACCTATATGTTGTTTGAATAGTAGTTTGTTAAGGATCATTGTTATTAGTCAATATTTGTTTGAAGATCTTGGCTGATATTTTTCTTTGTTGCTAATAATTGTTTTTTTTTTTTCTTGACAGATCCATTCTCTCCATAAAGGTAGGATCACCATGATGCACCTGAGCCTAGAATTTTAGATTTTATTCTTTCTAATTAGATTTATGTCTTTGTTGCAACGCCAGCCTCATACATGGTAATTTTGAGTACAACATGGTACCCAATTGTCATGGTCAGAATTTTGTACCATTGATGTAAATGCTACTGATAATTTTACATATGCAGTATAGGTGAAAAGATTATCTTAGTGATTTGGGAACTTTTACCACAGAAGGAGATAGTATCCTGTGGTGATCTAGAAATGATGTAACATCTACTGAGATCTATGAAAGGATGTCTTTTTCGCTTTGTATTTTGCAATGAGTTTGATTTTTTACATTTAAAACTGAATGTGTTTTTCTCTGGTGATATTTAAGGCCTATTGAATACTATTTTCAAATATGTATGCTCCATTTGTATTGAAATCTTATTTGCACATTTATATCAATGTTTTTATGACGTTATGTGATTATTTGCATGCAAACTTATGATATATATTAAGCTGTATTATTCCATTGTTTATACTATTTCCAATGTCATGAACCGTTTTATGTTAGAAATGTGATTATATAATTATGTAGAAAGTAAGATTTGCATGTTAGTTTGGGCTCATTGTGTATAATGCTACATTGAAGGCTTCTCTTGAATAAGAAATGGTTATTCTGTCGAGTAATTTAATTTGCTTTTGTTTTAGAATAGATAAGTTTTGCATTCAGAAAAGAATTATGAGGATTTAACCAGAAGTTCACACATTACAGCCTTTAATGAAACTTGCTTTGCTTATTACTATAATCAAAAGGTATAGATTTTAATATCTTGAACATTCTTTTCACAGAGGAAGAGAATAATGGAGGTAGATGATTTTAGGTAGGAGAGGGTCTCTTCTTTAGATCTTAGATTTTTGCTCGCGAAATTATTCTCGTTCGTTAGAATTGCTAGTTTAAGCTTTCCTTATTCCCTGGCGACCGCTTTCGCTAATTCCCGCTGCTTGTTTTCCTGCTTGCTTGCTTTGCGCGCTGTCTGTGTTCCTTGATTCTTATTCCTCTGTGAAAAGATTAGTCACTAAAATATTTTCATGTTGAGTATTCCATCTGATTTTTTTACCATTTTACTTGTCAATAAAAACCTTCAATGTTGCATCCATGGTGCAAGAAACTCTACGTGTGGCTGCAGATGGTGAGTGTTAATACTTTTCTTTTTAGCGTTTTTAATCTTTTTATTATTTCCACAATCTTAATTCGCATTTGTAATTCTTTTCCAGATGTTTTAGGTTTCAGATTATTTGGTTCGATATTCTGCATCATTTGTTGGTTTGGTCTTTTGTAAGCTTTTGAATGGCAAAGTATTCTTGTGCACCTCACTTTGTCATTATTTCCCAATAGTCTCAGAATTAATAATAACGTTTGCTTCAATTCCGGATTATGTAAGCGATCAAATATGGCGTTGGAAATAATATAAACAACTATAAATACGTGTGTTCTAGTTTATTTATGCTCAAATAAGATAATTACATTCTTATGTGCAGAAAATATTCTGAAACAAATAAGCGCTTTTGGCCTAGGAATGTTGGTGGGAAGGAAAGGTGGGGCTAGATAAGGGGGCATCTATATAATATCTGCTGCGTGTCTTAAAGCCTTTTATATTTACATAACCAGGCGATTGGAATCTTCCTCTGTGGCTAGTGTTGCGTGATGCGTTGGTCAAATCGAGTTATTTATCAATTGGGGTTTCTTAGGCCGGTTAGTAATTATAAATAGGTTAGAATACTTTGGTTATGCAGACCAAGCCTTGTACGGTAGCGTTTAGGTTATGTATGGAAGGTTAAGTACCACCGGCCTTTAAGCTTAGTTAGTGGCTTTGATGTGAATCAAGAAACCTGGCAAAAAAGGACTGACTGCTTTACTGCAAGAGATCAACCGAGCGTCCATTTCTCGCCTTCTGATTTTGGTAAGTCTATAAGTTTTGAATTATGTTTCAGACATTCCGTTTTACAGGAAGCTAAGGAAAAAGATGTTTGAGGAAGCTTATTAATAAATGAACTTTTTAAATTGAGTAGTAAGTGTGATTTAAAATGGCATGAGTAAGAATTAAATTGATATAACTGAATGTTATGTTAAATTTGAATAGCCATAACATGGATTTCTTTATTTTATATTAATGATAGAATATAGCATTACTCACAGCCTTTCCTTAGCTTGTTGGTAGTACGGATTGACTATTTGTAATTGATAAAA
>NC_090749.1:97637240-97662240 GCF_036898095.1 Palaemon carinicauda | reverse complement strand
GTACAGGTAACAATACACCTTCACTGATCCAAATGCTTTACATACAGTACTGTAACTTTTATACAGTAGTAAAGAAAACGGACCGTTTTCTTAGGGCTTGGAGGGGATAACTAGGCTATTATTGAATAGCCATTATTGAATAATCTCATGGTGGTTTCTGGAATGGATTAGGCTGTTTTTAACGGTTGGGTTAATTATTGAATGATAGAAATGGCAGCATTGCATGTTTATTACTACAGTTTAGCGTGTTTATGAAAGAAAAGGTGTCTTTTCGTAAGGCTTGGAACAGATTAGGCTATTTACATGTAAAACGCGACTCAGGATACGAAAAAATCAGGATACGAAACCGTATCCTGAACAGATTACTTTCGTATCCTGAGGCATCACTGTATATATATATATATATATATATATATATATATATATATATATGTGTATGTGTATATGTGTATGTGTATATACATACATGCAAACATACACACACACACACACATATATATATATATATATATATATATATGTATATATACATATATATATATATATATATATATATATATATATATATATATATATATATATATATGTATATATACATATATATATATATACATATATATATATATATATATATATATATATATATATATATATATACACACATATATATATATATATATATATGTATATATATATATATATATATATATATATATATATATATATATATATATATATATATATATATATATATATGTATATATATATATATATATATATATATATATATATATATATATATATATATATATATATATATATATATATATGAGTTTTGCCCCTGATACTGAACAGAACATAAGCTAACTGATAAAACAGCCATATCAGAGTTTTGAGAATTGCTCTTACTCGAAAGTTTCATTGTCTCTTGCCAAGTCTTCCAACACATGGTTTAATATAATGAAAAACATCATATCGAAGCAAATAAAGTAAAGTAAACAAAAGTGCTTAATTTAGCAACAGGATTATTCCCACCAAAAGATCATGATTAAACATAAAAAACCGAATGATACTTATATTAACATCGGGCGTTCATACATATTCATATACCAGCTAATAAAAAAATCAACAGAGTATGACAAACCACTATGTATGGCATTTCTAGATTATAAGAAAACTTTTGATTCTGTCAAAATTTCAGCAGTAATGAAAGCCTTTCAAAGACAAGGAATAGATAAATCTTATGTCAGAACACTTGAAGATATATATACAGGAAGTACATCAATCATAAAACTACACAAAGATACTGAGAAAAATCAGATTGAGAAAAAAGTTAGATAGGGAAACCCCATCTCTCTTCAATTATTCACAGCGTGCCCAGAAGAATTTTTTGATTGTTTAGATTGGGAAAATGTAGGAATTAACATTAATGTGGAATACCTTAACAACTTAATATTTGTAGATGACATAGATCTATCTGGTGAATCATGGGAGGAATTGCAAAAGATAATAGAAGATTTGAATAGAGAAAGCAATGTAGGACTGAAAATGAATGTGTGTAAAACTAAGGTGATGTTCAATCAAAATGTTGAGAAACAACAAATAAGGGTTGGGTAAGAACCTGTAAAGATAGCTTTCATCAATCCTACATTGAACAATGGAAATACCCTTCAATATAAAGCAAAACTAAGTCACTTTAAGAGGAACATATCTCGCAGTTTTCAATTCTTCATATTTGGAGAAGGACGGCAAATCCTTAGACTTGTTAGAAATCATTGATGTATTTCAAAATCATTCTTGAAATTTTTAATTTTAAAGAATCTTATTTCCATTCAACCATTATTAAATAATTTCGAAATATCCAAGTATTTTTGTATTTTAAGATTTTCATCATTCAACCAATGTAACCCTGACGAGGAATTAAATAAAACAATGATTCGAAACAGGTGTTTACACCAAATATTAAAAGAAGATTTTCTGTTATCCTGAGAAATAAGTGGAGCTCAGTTTGTCTGGAGAAGTGGTCTTAAATTTTTAGATGTCACTAAGATATCGTTTATCAATTACACACACACACATACATACACACACACACACACACACACACACACACACATATATATATATATATATATATATATATATATATATATAAATGTGTGTGAATATGTTTTTACCTCCGCCAATGAAATGGGAAGGAGGTTATGTCTTACCCTCTGTTTGTGTTTGTTTGTTTATTTGTTAGTTTATGAACAGCTTCTTGATTGCAATTTTAATCGTTGGGGAATGAGACTTGCAGGGATTAACTAATATGTAAAAAGCTGAGAATACTTAAATTTTAGAAGGTCAAGGTCAAATGGCTAGGTCACGGTCAATCAAAATGTCCAATTCACGTAATCAGCCATAACGTAGGTCATCAATGTCACAGAGACTTCAAACTTGGTTCTTTATTGAGTTTACGAAAATCCACGCCCATTATTACATGTCAAGGTCATAGGGCAAGGTCATGGTCAAGCCAAAGGTCAAGAAATAAGCTTCCGCGATGGTCTGCGCTCTACTGAGTGCCCCTCTAGTTATGTATGTGTATGTTATCATTTCGTCAATTTTGAAAAAAAAAAAAATATTCTCATATTTAAATACCCTTTCTAGACGTGTGGTCCACACTAGTTCATTTCATCCCTTTAATTTTCCCACACTTTTCACCTGTTTTCCACCTTATTTTAGCAGCCTCAGAAGGAAGACCAACAATCATTTCTTCCTTCCAATTTTCTAAACGAACTATCGAAATAAATTAGTTTTCATTTTGTGTTCTTGGTTATATGTTTGTTTGAGCTAACTGAATTGTTGTGTTGTTCTCTCGCTCTTATAAACGAGACAACTACAAGTTCACTATATCAGTACAAGATCATCTCTGTAGCTAAATTTCCTATCTCTAGTTCCTCATTGTAAGTTCTAATTCCTTTTAAGAATGGATCTTTTAACTGTTTCCAGGCTGTGAACCTTTGTTCGCTGGTAATGATCACCTGAGACAAATATTATGGAATATTTCCTATCTCATTAAGTTAGATTTGAATTTTTTTTTTTTTTGTCAAATATCACCAAATCTTCAATACTAAAAAGAAGTGTTTACAAACAGGAATACTCACGCAAGACGATTATATACATACATACTTACCAAATATTGCCATGAAAATGAGGAAAACAGAGGAATGCGAGACAGTTCTCCCCATATTTAACGTTGGGAGCCAGATTTGACTCTTTGAACTAGTTCTAACTGTTCCGAAACCTTCACTGATATAAAATTTATATTACTACGAGAAGGATGATACAATACGCATGCGCAAGATATGTAAGCAATTTATTTTGTAGGTAAATTGCCAAAAACCTCCAAGCAATTACAGGGGAATTAAGTTTTTGCACTTTGAGGTAATATGCGTGTAATTGAAGCCACGACACAAGGTGTGAAAATTTGCTACAAAATACAGAAGCTAGAAAATTTGGTATTCAAATAACCCTACCTGAGTAATAAGGACATTTATTAATCTGTAATACTTCTCTCTCTCTCTCTCTCTCTCTCTCTCTCTCTCTCTCTCTCTCTCTCTCTCTCTCTCTCTCTCTCTCTCTCTCTCTCTCCAAGAAGGGACCTGTCATTTCCCCTTTCTTGAAAATTACAATATCCTTTTTTGAAATTTTTGTATTACAAAAAAAATAAAAGGTCAAATGTCAACCTGGTTTAATAAGAAAAAGGTCATTGCTTTAGTTATTCCATTGAATTTGATTTTAATGAATATTTGAAAATATATATTTTTAATATCTATATATGACCTAAAACACGCTAGGTTTTAGCTTTTTTTATTAGCAGTGATATTAATGATAATAATAATAATAATAATAATAATAATAGTAGTAATAATAATAATTATAATATTAATGATAATAATAATAATGATAATAATAATGATAATAACGATAATGATAATGATAATAGTAATATTAACAACAATAATTAATAATAAATAATAACGAATAATAATAATAATAATGATAATAATAATAATAATAATAATAATGATGATAATAATAATAATAATAATAATGATAAAAATATAATACAACAACAAAAAACAAGAACAACAACAACAACAACAATTTGAGTGTATGAAAGGTAGCTAGAATTTTTTTTTTTTTTTAACCTCACAATTTTGTCTACGATATAGAACTGAAAATATAATGGAGGGAATTATTAATAACACAATTTATTAAGCGTTAACTATAACAAACCCAGTTAACTGAATATAAACGAATATGTTGATATACAGTTAAGGATAGTTTTATTCAAATTACACCTAGAATTATCCTTTGATCATGGTCGCAACAAATGTTCTTCTAGAAAGTTAATTAAAATGGCATGCGTGTTATCATGCAAAGGTTCAGTGAGAACGTATGAGTTATTATTACTGCCGCACGTTGTATTACTTATTAAACTCCGCCAACGAAATTGGGAGGAGGTTATGTTTTCGCCCCTGTTTGTATGTTTGTTTGTGAACAACTCCCAGGTCACAATTATACTCATAGAGTACGGAAACTCTCAGGGATTAATTGTTATGTTGAGACCTGGAAGTGATTCAGCTTTTAAAGTCCTAGGTCAAAGGTCAAGGTCAAAGTCAAGGTCAAGCAAAAGGTCGACCGAATTTAACCCTAACCTTAACTCCAAGTTCGCACATGGTTGTCACACAGACTTTAAATACGCGTACAGTCTAAATTGACGCTGGGAAAGAGGAAGCTGATTTTGAGAAATAGTGGCGGAGGTCTGCACTATCCGAGTGCTTTTCTATTTGTTATATATGTATGTCTATATATATTATATATATATATATATATATATATATATATTATATATATATAATATACATATTTATATATATCATATATATATATATATATATATATATATATGCACACATATATTTATATCTATCTATCTATATCTATCTATCTATCTATATATATATATATATATTATATATATATATATATATGTATATATATATATATATATATATATATATATATATTTATATATATATATATATATATATTTATATATATATATATATGTATATATATAATGTGTATATGTATATATATATATATTTATATATATTCACACATGTTTTTAAGTATAGATATGTACATGTATATGCATAAATACATACATATAAATACAAACACACACACATACACACACACACACACTATATATATATATATATATATATATATATATATATATATATATATATATATATGTATATATATGTAATCATTTTAAAAATACCAAAGAAATTACATTTTACAATAAAAAAATTTTCCTGACTGCATTAAATATTTTAAATTATATATTTAGTGACTTCTTCGAAAGCATATAGGTCAAATCGCTGTAATATTTATCATAATAAAGTTATATCTACAGATTTTCATTATCTTTATTATAAATGCCCAGAAGCATTTAGAATTATTTGTAGAAGTGACTGACTGACTGACTGACTGACTTAATGACTGATTGACTGACTTAATGACTGACTGATTGACTGACTAACTGACTGATTGGCTGACTGATTGACTTACTGACTGATTGACTTACTGACTAGCTTACTGACTGACTAACATACTGACTGACTAACATAATGACTGACTGATTTACTTACCGACTGACTGACTGACTGACTGATTGACTGACTTACTGATTGACTGACTTACTGACTGATTGAAGGACTTACTGACTGACTCATTAACTGACTGACTAACTTACTGATTGACTGACTGACTGACTGACCGACACTGACTCACTTACTGACTTACTGACTGATTGAGTAACTGATTGACTGAATAACTTAATGACTGATTGAGTGACTGATTGACTGACTGACTGACTGACTAACTGATTGATTCACTGACTGATTGACTTACTGACTGATTGATTCACTGACTGATTGACTGACTGACTAACTTACTGACTGATTGACTGACTGGCTGACTCATTGACTGACTAACATACTGAATGACTGACTGATTTACTTACTGACTGACTAACATACTGATTGACTGACTGACTAACTTACTGACTGACTGACTGACTGACTAACATACTGACTGAATGAATGATTTACTTACTGACTGACTGATTGACTGACTTGCTGACTGACTGACTAACATACTGACCAACACTGACTGACTGGCTGACTAACTGACGTTCGCTTCCTAGAAACAACCACACAATGCTTATTTCATTAGGATAAAAACTGACTAAGAATCGCTATTTCTATTTCAATTTTGTAAATCTAAGGTGCAAAGAGGATGGGAAATCCTCTCTCTTTCTTCATTGGATATTTTAGTTGGTGAAAAATAAGAAACTATCTTATTTTTTATGATAATTTTGACTCCTAACTTCATCTATTAACGTTTAAATATAGCTTTCATTATATATTCAGATGTTTATATTTATAAATTTATCAGTGAAATATATTCTGCCAACAATTTTCCATTCATTTATATTTATCAAAAAGAAATAGGATATTGATTACGTTGAATCAAGAGATCCAAATATAGTTTCCATTACCACCAATAGATGGCCTCAGCGTTGCCTTTTTTTTTGTCAACAATCTTTGAAAAAAATCCATTAACGGAAGACGGTCACGACACAGTAAGCGATCGCTCCCGGCAATTTGGGTTGAAAGGAACCAGTTTGAACTAGTGTTTGAGTATTCCATCAATAAACATTCCGGTGTTTGAGAAGGTAAATATTAACAGAAGCACTTCTTGGGAAGGTCGTTTATATTTCTAAGCTAAAAGATTCTATATGAATTCTAACACTTTTTTTTTTTGGTATGTTGAAGAAACTAGATTTTCGATAAATAGATAAATAATAGTATTTGAAGGAATAAATAAAATAGAGATAAATTAATCAGATATGATATGAAAATAATTAGTTATTAATCATATAATCATGTATATTGATAGTTATTTGAATAGATATTCAATCAATTAATTGACTTAACGTTAAATAGCAATGACTCAATTCATTGCAGCAATGTCGAGAGATATCCAACTCTCTGGAAAATAGTTTTAGATATTATCAATACATAGCAGCAATGTCGAGAGATATCCAACTCTCTGGAAAATAGTTTTAGATATTATCAATACATAGCAGCAATGTCGAGAGATATCCAACTCTCTGGAAAATAGTTTTAGATATTATCAATACATTGCAGCAATGTCGAGAGATATCCAACTCTCTGGAAAATAGTTTTAGATATTATCAATACATTGCAGCAATGTCGAGAGATATCCAACTCTCTGGAAAATAGTTTTAGATATTATCAATACATTGCAGCAATGTTGAGAGATATCCAACTCTCTGGAAAATAGTTTTAGATATTATCAATACATTGCAGCAATGTCGAGAGATATCCAACTCTCTAGAAAATAGTTTTAGATATTAACAATACATTGCAGCAATGTCAAGAGATATCCAACTCTCTGGAAAATAGTTTTAGATATTAACAATACATTGCAGCAATGTCAAGAGATATCCAACTCTCTGGAAAATAGTTTTAGATATTAACAATACATTGCAGCAATGTCAAGAGATATCCAACTCTCTGGAAAACAATTTTAGATATTAACAATACATTGCAGCAATGTCGAGAGATATCCAACTATCTAGAAAATAGTTTTAGATATTAACAATACATTGCAGCAATGTCAAGAGATATCCAACTCTCTGGAAAACAATTTTAGATATTAACAATACATTGCAGCAATGTCGAGAGATATCCAACTATCTAGAAAATAGTTTTAGATATTAACAATACATTGCAGCAATGTCAAGAGAAATCCAACTCTCTGGAAAACAATTTTAGATATTAACAATACATTGCAGCAATGTCGAGAGATATCCAACTATCTAGAAAATAGTTTTAGATATTAACAATACATTGCAGCAATGTCAAGAGATATCCAACTCTCTGGAAAATAGTTTTAGATATTAACAATACATTGCAGCAATGTCAAGAGATATCCAACTCTCTGGAAAACAATTTTAGATATTAACAATACATTGCAGCAATGTCGAGAGATATCCAACTATCTAGAAAATAGTTTTAGATATTAACAATACATTGCAGCAATGTCAAGAGATATCCAACTCTCTGGAAAACAATTTTAGATATTAACAATACATTGCAGCAATGTCGAGAGATATCCAACTATCTAGAAAATAGTTTTAGATATTAACAATACATTGCAGCAATGTCAAGAGATATCCAACTCTCTGGAAAATAGTTTTAGATATTAACAATACATTGCAGCAATGTCAAGAGATATCCAACTCTCTGGAAAATAGTTTTAGATATTAACAATACATTGCAGCAATGTCAAGAGATATCCAACTCTCTGGAAAACAATTTTAGATATTAACAATACATTGCAGCAATGTCGAGAGATATCCAACTATCTAGAAAATAGTTTTAGATATTAACAATACATTGCAGCAATGTCAAGAGATATCCAACTCTCTGGAAAACAATTTTAGATATTAACAATACATTGCAGCAATGTCGAGAGATATCCAACTATCTAGAAAATAGTTTTAGATATTAACAATACATTGCAGCAATGTCAAGAGATATCCAACTCTCTGGAAAACAATTTTAGATATTAACAATACATTGCAGCAATGTCGAGAGATATCCAACTATCTAGAAAATAGTTTTAGATATTAACAATACATTGCAGCAATGTCAAGAGATATCCAACTCTCTGGAAAACAATTTTAGATATTAACAATACATTGCAGCAATGTCGAGAGATATCCAACTATCTAGAAAATAGTTTTAGATATTAACAATACATTGCAGCAATGTCAAGAGATATCCAACTCTCTGGAAAATAGTTTTAGATATTAACAATACATTGCAGCAATGTCAAGAGATATCCAACTCTCTGGAAAATAGTTTTAGATATTAACAATACATTGCAGCAATGTCAAGAGATATCCAACTCTCTGGAAAACAATTTTAGATATTAACAATACATTGCAGCAATGTCGAGAGATATCCAACTATCTAGAAAATAGTTTTAGATATTAACAATACATTGCAGCAATGTCAAGATATATCCAACTCTCTGGAAAACAATTTTAGATATTAACAATACATTGCAGCAATGTCGAGAGATATCCAACTATCTAGAAAATAGTTTTAGATATTAACAATACATTGCAGCAATGTCAAGAGATATCCAACTCTCTGGAAAACAATTTTAGATATTAACAATACATTGCAGCAATGTCGAGAGATATCCAACTATCTAGAAAATAGTTTTAGATATTAACTAGATTGTAGTAATGTCCAGTGATATCGACCTCTCTAGAAAATAGTTTTAGATACAGTATTAACTATTTTAGCAAAATGGAAAATAGTTTTAGATTTCAACCATATATTGCAGCCACGTCAAAAGATATCCAACTCTCTAGAAATTCTGTTAGATATGAATAATAAATTGCAGAAATTTCAAGATATATATAACACTCAAGACAATAGTTTTAGATATTGATAATACATTGCAGCCATGAAGAGATATCCAACTCTCTGGAAAATACATTTAGAGGGTAACAATACATTGCAGCAACGTCATGAGAAATCCAAATCTCTGGAAAATAGTATGAGATTAACATTGCATTGCAGCGATGTCAAGAGATATCCAACTCTCTCGAAAATTGTTTTTAAAGATTGCCAATACATTGCAGCAATGTCAAGATATATCTACTGTAACTCTCCAGAAAATAGTTTTAGATATTAACAATACGTTGCAGCAAAGTGAAGGGATATCCAACTCTCTAGAAAATAGTTTTAGATATTAACAATACGTTGCAGCAAAGTGAAGGGATATCCAACTCTCTAGAAAATAGTTTTAGATATTAAAAATACATTGCAGCAATGTCGAGAGATATCCAACTCTCTAGAAAATAGTTTTAGATATTAACAATACATTGGAGCAACGTCAAGGGATATCCAACTCTATGGAAAATACTTTTAGATATTAAAACTGCATTGCAGCCATGTCAAGAGATATCCAACTTTCTCGAAAATAGTTTTAGAGATTACCAATACATTGCAGCAATGTCAAGATATACCTACTGTAACTCTCAAGAATATAGTTTTAGATATTAACAATACGTTGCAGCAAAGTCAAGAGATATCCAACTCTATAGAAAATAGTTTTAGATATTAACAGAGGAGGAGGAGGAGGAGGAAGATTCACCGCCAGTTCAAACATCATCTGTACATCTTATTTCAGTCCATTTCTTACCAACCTTCCATTTCTATAATCTATCAAACTCATCTTAATTCAGATGTTAAGTGAACTTTCTAAATAGAAAGTTCAACTTTCTCTCTCGTCAATATTATTTTAAAAAAGGCATCACTAATTTTATAGGCTGCTCTCTGAGCAAGAGCCAGTGCTGGCTTAGGTTCAGGTTAATCTAAAACCAAAAAATATTCGTTAATTCATCTTTTCTTTAAGATGTAGAATCCCTTATTCTCTTATCTCTCAGACTTTTCCAAAAAGAGCTAATTTTATGTCCTGTTTTATTACTCAAGAATTCGCTCAGTGTCAGAATCTCTCCTTTTTTATGTTTAATATTTTGTTCTCTTTATTGCTTCGCCCTTTTACTGTAGGCCTAAGGCAAAGTTTTGATGATTACCCTTTACGTAAGCCTATGCCGCATCTAGAAAATCCTGAAAAAGTTTGTTAATAAAGTTTGTAAATGACGCAAATTCTCCGCATACGAGATATCATCCCAGACATTCAGAGCTTAAAAAGAAGGAAAACAAAAGACTATCGCATTTCCTGAATCAAGTAATAGCCCTCAGAAGCTGCAATCATCTCCTTATGGTGCGAGAAATATCTGGAGCCATAAAAACTTCCTCAGGTCGCCATTTGCATACTAAGCTGCTTCCATCTAGCGGCAGAAGAGCGAAGCTTGCTTGTATCTCTAGCCATTTAGGTAGGCAGGATAAAGATCATGGCGGGAGGTGTATTAGGGGCCTTTTTAGTCTCTTATCTTTTCATTATTTTTCTGTTGGTGGCGTTGCTGGAATAACAAGGAGGTGACTTTGCTCTTCGTCTTCTTAAAACTATTTGTATTTGGTCATGTATATACTTTTTACAGCTACATATGTTTGACCTTTTGTATATTATTATTATTATTATTAGTATTATTATTATTGTTATTATTATTATTATTATTATTATTACTTGCTAAGCTACAACTCTAACTGGAAAATCAGAATGCTATAAGTCCAGGTGCTCCAACAGGGAAAATAGTGCAGTGAGGAAAGGAAACAAGGAAAAATAAGATATTATGAGAACAGAAACAACATGAAAATATGTATTTCCTACAAAACTATAAAAACTAACAAAACAAGAGGAAGAGAAATAACATTGAATAGTGTGCCTGAGTGTACCTTCAAGCAAGAAAATTCTAACCTAAGACAGTGGAAGATCATGGTACAGAGGCTATGGCACTACCCAAGACTAGAGAACAAAGGTTGGATTTGGAATGCCCTTCTCCTAGAAGAGCTGCTTACCTTAGGTAACGAGTCTCTTCAGCTCTTACCAAGAGGAAAGTAACCTCTGAACAATAACAGCGCAGTATTTAACCCCTTGGTTGAAGAAGAATTGTTTGGTAATCTCAGTGTTGTTAGGTGTATGAGGACAGAGGAGAATCTGTAAATAATAGGCCAGACTGTTCGGTGTATGTGTAGGCAAAGGGAAAAATTAACCATAACCAGATAGAAGGGTCCAATGTAGTACTGTCTGGCCAGTCAAAGGAACCCATAAGTCTCTAGCGGTAGTATCTCAACGGATGGCTGCCCAATGCCCAATGCCTCTCATTCCATATGACTCGTGGTCATCCAATGTCTATAGGGATGTATTAGTAATATATCATCACCATTATCATCATCAGCCGTTACTAGTCCACTGCAGAACAAAGGGCTCAGACATGTCCTCCCACTTGCATCTGTTTATGATCTTTCTGCACCAGTCCACACGCAGACTCTCTTAGTTCGTCAATGCATCGTATTCTCTTCCTGCCTATGATTCTTTTGTAATCTCTAGGGACCTACTCTGTTATTCTTAATGTCCATCAATTGTCTGTCATTCTCATTATATATCCTGCCTATGTCCATTTCTTTTTCTTAAATGTTGTTAGAATATCCTCTACTTTAGTTTGCTCTCGTATCCATGTTACTCTTTTTTTCTGTCTCTTAGTGTTATTCCCATCATTATTCAATATTCCTTTTACCAGGAGTAATGTCCTCAACGCCTCATGCTCTCGCCCCTTTTAGTCTGACAATGGGAGTCTCTGGATACATGGATCAGAACTATCCTCTTCTTCTTCGCATTTTTCCCTTCGAATCTAATTCCATTTTCGGGAGTAGAGTTCCTGGCTCCTGAAGGGACGAACAATGGTTGCAGACAATCATGGTACAGTTCCCAGAGAGAGAGAGAGAGAGAGAGTAAGGATTTGGCTTTTTGCCGTGATTGGCACTCACTTGAGAGAGAGAGAGAGAGAGAGAGAGAGAGAGAGAGAGAGAGAGAGAGAGAGAGAGAGAGAGAGAGAGAGAGATGATGATGCTTCTCATTCCGCATGACTCGTGGTCATCCAATGCCTTCTTCTCTGTATCTCTTGGAATCCCATAAAACAGGAATAGATTCTTTAAATTCGGTTTAGTCCGGATTTTAAAATCACCAAAAAAGGAGAAGAAAGAATGAGCTTCTTTGTAAGGCTAAAATTTTGTCGTCTTTTTGTGTCCTGATGGCAAATAGAGAGGCATGAGACATGACATTCGAGACTCAAAGGAGAGAGAGAGAGAGAGAGAGAGAGAGAGAGAGAGAGAGAGAGAGAGAGAGAGAGAGAGAGAGAGAGAGGTTTACAATGTCAATATCATTAATGCAATTTATATTTTGATATATATGATTTTTCCTTTGCTTCAACTTAAGGATTTTAACTTTTAGTGAAAAAAACAAAATAAACCCAATGTTGATACTTGTCAGTTCAATCATCCACTTATCTGCATTTTATTTTAATTCCATTTATAAAATAACTTCTAAATTTTCTGTGAGTTTCCAACTTCTTAAAATCCTTCAAAATTTAACAGAATAAAAGTTGCGTGACCAAAAGTTAATGCGTAATGTCCTTTTGGCAGGTACATAGTAAGAAGGCCAACTCTTATATGACCTTAGGGGCGCATTGTCAGCAAACAGGAAAATAATGATTCTGTCTCTTATCCTGTAAGATTAAGGACAATAATTTTTTGGATGGACTGAACGAGAGGAAATAGCTGACAGAGTTGATAGAGGTAGTTGTCACCAAAAGAGTCGACACATGAGATATAACTGTGTCCTCAGGGTTGAGGTTGAGAGGCTTGAAATAGACCAACCTGTATTTATTTGTTAATTTCAAAGTTTCCTTGTAATATTTTATATATTAAAAGGATTTAGCATCTTGTAAGTAAACACTACGTTTTTATTATCTAGGAACACCACATCTTTACTTTATAATTGTAGTTATTTATATCCTTCTTTACATTAAGAAACCCTCTTTGGTGCTCTCAGGATCGAACCTCCACAAAAGCAGCATTTTCCAGTGACTTAAATAGAAACAATAACATAATAAACCCATTGAACGTTTTGTCAGACCTGCTTTTAATAGGCACTGACTCCCTCCTCCCTCTTCTTTCTTCATATATAATACTGAATTACCACTTGAGTCTTGTTCCTATGTTCTTGCCTTCCCTCCCTTAATACTCCTATCCTTACCTTTCCTCAAACCAACCACCCATTCTCACCCTCTCCCCCTGGTGGAGGGGAACGGGCCTCAATTTGTCCCCTTTATAAGAGGAATCAATCTTCCTTTTACCAGGAGTAATGTCGTCCCTTTTAGTCTGGCAATGGACATCTGCGAGACAGGATTTAAAATTCCCTTCTTAGCCATTTTCGCCTCGAATCTAATTTCATTGTCTGGAGCAGAGTTTCTGGCTCTTGAAAGGGACGTCCAATCGTCGGGAGCAGACGATGATGGCACAGTTCCCAGAGAGAGAGAGAGAGAGAGAGAGAGAGAGAGATGTGTTTACATTCTCAATGTCATTATGAATTCTCTTTGCTTTTATGAATGATAAATCCTCATTTTTCCTTTGCTTGAACTTGAGGACTCTAGCTCAGTTAATTAATTCTTGTTTATTTTTATTTCCATTCCCGAAATATATTGCTGATTCTCTTTTAGATTCCCACTTTTTAAAGTCATTTATAATTTAGCAGAATAAAAGTTTCGTGGTCCAAACCTCTCTGATATGTAACATGGCAATGCGACCAACTCTTATATAACCACCTTGCTTCAGGGTAGGGGCGCACTGTCAGCAAAGAGGAGAGTATGGTTCAGTCTCTTATCTTGAAGGATTAAAATTAAATATTTTATGGATTGTTGGGATGGAATGAACAAGAGGAAGGGCAACAGAGAAGAAGGTATTGAAAAATTTTATTGAGGATCAACAATTGAGGATTTATAGGGATTTTGGATCATTCTAAGAGAGAGAGAGAGAGAGAGAGAGAGAGAGAGAGAGAGAGAGAGAGAGAGAGAGAGAGAGAGAGAGAGAGAGAAGGAATATTTTTAGTATTTACAATAGTGACATATTTTGAAAGTGCTTTTTCTTGTAGACTACACCTTCTGAAATCTCCATTTCATTTCACTTTCTCCTCATCTTCAGCGTGGAAGCCATTATTATCTCTCTCTCTCTCTCTCTCTCTCTCTCTCTCTCTCTCTCTCTCTCTCTCTCTCTCTCTCTCTCTCTCTATCTCTCTCTCTCTCTCTCATGGACAAGATACTCAGACTGCGCTGAACGATATGTGTGACTCCCATTGTGCAAGAGTAGACATCATAACCTAACTGTTAATGTATTTATAAATTATTAATGGTAATTTTAACGCCATTATACATTCATTGTCACTTTCTCTCTTTCGTCTTATTTCAACTTTTTACTTTATTGCTCTCATAATTCAGATCATCCATTGCATTTAGATCTTCCCAGACAATATTCTCATTCATTTACCTAATGAACAATAAGCCACATATTTCTTAAGTCTTTTTCTAGCTGTGACTAAGTTGTGGAATGATTCTCTCTCTCTCTCTCTCTCTCTCTCTCTCTCTCTCTCTCTCTCTCTCTCTCTCTCTCTCTCTCTCTCTCTCTCTCTCTCTAGTGGAGCTCCTTTGGCTGTCCTCTTCCTGAATGTTAAAAGATTTCTTGAATCTTTGAATATATGATCTCTCTCTCCAGGAGAGCTTCTTTGACTGTCCACTTTCTGAATGTTAAGAGATTTCCTGAATGTTTGAATATCTGATTATGATTAATATTCTTGAAGATAAGATAAAATTTAATTCCTGGCGATGAATAATCATACGAGAGAGAGAGAGAGAGAGAGAGAGAGAGAGAGAGAGAGAGAGAGAGAGAGAGAGAGAGAGAGAGAGAGAGAGAGAGAGAAATGTTTACATTCTTGATGTCATTATCAAAAGTCTTTACATTTTGTCACAAATTATACAATTTTTCTTTGCATATAAGTTCTCAAATAACATTAAATAAAGGAGAGAGAGAGAGAGAGAGAGAGAGAGAGAGAGAGAGAGAGAGAGAGAGAGAGAGAGAGAGAGAGAGAGAGAGAGAGAGAGAGAGATGCCTGTGCAATTGTGAGCACTTCCTTTAAATCAATTTTACATAAATGCGTGATTGATACCAAGAATGAAATTTGCTATAACTTTGAAGGAAGAGGTTAGTAAAGGTAAAGTTGGTATTTTAGACATAATTAATTCTCATTGCGAGTTCCCCCATCTACTTTTCTCTCTTTTTTTTTTATTTAAATTTCTCAAGTAACATCCTCATTCATACTGAGTTTCAAACTTCTTGAAATCCTTCATAGTTTAAGAGAGTTTTGGGACCTAAACTTACAGCAGTACATAACATCCCTGTGGCTGGGACATGGTGACACGACAAATCTTATGTTTAACTGCATTTTTTTTTAAGGTATGGGTGCATTGTCAGCGAGCAGGAGAGTATGGTTCTGGCTCTCATCCTGTAACATTATTGCATAAGATCTAACTTAATTTTCATATAGATTATTGGGATAGAATGAACGAGAGGAAGAGCAACAGAGGAGAAGAGAGGAGAGGAGTCTTGAGAAAGTTTAGTGCCGGTGTAAAGGATTCAAGTTACCCCCCCGTTTCAAATTACCCCCCGGGTAACTTGAAACCGGTTTCAGATTACCGGGGAGGTAGTTTGAAACCGGTTTCAAGTTACCCCCTCTGTTTTCAAGTTACCCCCCTCATCAGAATGATAAATAATTCATGTGACATCGCAAATATGTATCATGCATTTATTGTTGGCTTCGCAGCAGTAGGAAAAGTAGTTTAATCTGGTATTTAAGACCAAAAATTGTGTATTAGTTAATTATATGACACGTTAAAAGTCACAGACTGTAATTCAAGGTTCTGTGATAAAGGCGAGGTAAAATTTTATTTTGTTTCTGTTCGTGTGATTGTTGATATTTTCGTATTTAAGACCTAAAGTGTCATATAATTCCCTAATTCACAATATTTGAAGTTACAGACTTTCATTTAAGGTTTAGTGATCACGGCGAGGTAAAACTTTATTTTATTTCAGTGTGCGCGTGATTGTCGAGATTTTATTTTTTTTTTTAATTTTTAATTAACTGGCCTTACCTTTCAATTAAACACAAACTATGACGCATCTAACTTTATACAAAACAATTATTAAGTAAAAAAAGATAGATATTACCCGTAAAAATATTTGAAATCAAAACCATCATAATGAACCCTGTTTTAGCATTACATGGAAAAAAATATTTACTAAATTAAATATTAGGAAAAAAAATGGGAAAATGGTAATGAAATTGTTAAATTTGGAATTGACCAAACAATCAAACGTGTCACAGATGCAGCCAACTTATAAAAAACGACTTTGTTTCAGATTTGCAAGGTAAATTGGGTCAAGGGTATTAAGCATACTGATAACATTATAAAGGAAGACATGAAAATGGTCTGAATGAACTAATTTATTGAATCTTTTGTGATAGCACTAACTTCATCTGACGAAGTCACCATAACCACGTTTGCTAATATAGCCTTTGTTGTAAAGAAATTAATTTTGTCGATTAATTAAATAAATTCTAAAACAATACAATCACCTACGTAAATATACCATATTAAACATAGTTAATTAAATCCTTTGTAAAGAATCCTGTCTTTTAATAATCAATCAGAATTGAGAAATGAATTCATTTGATATCAAAATTAAGATTATTTCTGTTCGTATGATAATCGTTTTATAACAATTTTGCTATTTGTTATATTTAAGAGTTTCAACTTGTCACCACGTGGTTGCAAACAAAAAGAACGAAGGAAACAATTTAGGGAGAGTATCAAATTAAAGGATTATATTCTTAGACCGTTCAAATCCGGGTGAATGACTTATTAGTTGACCCTTTTCTCCTATTCTTGGCTCGCCCATAGATTAAAGCGGCTAAGCCAGGTGTGCTTTGAAATGACCCAAGAGAACTGGCAATGCCGCTATTGGGCTCCGAGTTTGCTCTTAAAATGGGTTTGACCATACCCATAGTTGCAATATAACAATAGAACTCCTTGTGTCCATATATCTCTTTGTTTATTCATTTATTCTGTCACTGATAATGCATAGTAACTTCGCAGTATTTGGATGCTATGCACGTAAAAAATAAAAGCTCAAATATAAATTACCAACATGCATGTCGTCGTGCAGACAGAATTAACGTTGTGTAAGCTACTGTTAGCTCGATTCATTTTAAACCAGAGGACATTAAAGATGGTATGAAGTCTCGATTACTAGGTATTGCTGTTTTGTCATTTGATGAAATGAGTAAAAAGAAAGAATGGAGCTATGACAAAGGGGCAGAAGTGTTATATAAACCGCATGGAAATGTACAGGTGGCTATGTTGCGAGGTCTTTTTTTCTTTATGATACATTTCAGGTAAAATTCTTAAACATGTTATGACACCGTTTTTCAATAATTTTCCATTTCGAGATCAACAACAGAGAAAAAAAATCCATACAGGAATCCATCACTTACTATTCTGGAAGATGGTTTAAATAGCATTTGATTTAGCCCATGATAACACACAGCTGCCTGCCTTTAGGCTAAAATCAGTAACAACAGTTGTGAGATTAACACAAGCTGTGTTCAATGTCATCCATAGAGGGCTATAAAGTGTAACGACTTTTCCGTAGTCCAGGTGTTTTCGTATACAAACAACCAATGTAAGTACAGTAGAAGCAAACAGCATGTACTGTATCATGTTTTATTAAAACTGTTATAATTGCTTACAATCTTGCTTTATTAAAAGTGTCAATTATTTACAGATATCATGAATGATATAGTATTTACAACATACATACAAATACATATACATGTATTATATGTATATATATATATATATATATATATATATATATATATATATATGTATGTATGTATATATATATATATATATATATACACACACATATATATATATATATATATATATATATATATACTGTATATATATACAGTATATATATATATATATATATATATATATATATATATATATATAAATATACATATATGTATATGTATGTATACATATATACTTATGATCAATATGTTGATTATACCTTATATAATATCTGCTTGCAATATAATTATGAAATATTTCAAATAATGGAAAAAATAACCGTCAAAATCAAATTTCACCTCGTCTTCCTGTCTCGGTCAAATATACGCCCATGACTGATAATGGAATATCCGACATTTATTAGCTAAGATATAAACATAAGACGGATAAAGGCTGGATATTAATAAACGATACCAATAGGTGAAACAGTACATGTATATACATATTACCTAATGATTGTGTTGACCCTGATCAAAAGCAATTTATTAATATTCATAAATGATGAGATCCTGCGCAAAAACGAGGGGGGTAATTTGAAACCAGGGGGGGTAGCATAAAACCGGTTTCAAATTACCCCCGGGGGTAGCTTGAAACCGGTATCAAGTTACCCCCCGGTAGTTTGAATCCGGTTTCAAATTACCGGGGGGTAAGATTTGGAGGGGGTAATTTCAAACCGGTACACCGGATCAACAGTTGGGGAATTGAATTGGGATTCGGATTGATTTAGAGAGAGAGAGAGAGAGAGAGAGAGAGAGAGAGAGAGAGAGAGAGAGAGAGAGAGAGAGAGAGAGAGAGAGAGAGAATCCATGACATTGTTAAAGGAGCAAGTGTTGATCTTGGTAATTCCCTCCACTCACAGTTAATGCTGGATCAATCGAGTAACTTCAGACCTCACTTCTAAACCTTCTCCAGAGTTTATAAGTTTATTTTATGTGTTTATGGTATAATTAGGAAATCAGAAATTCATTATTAGGGAATAATGTGGCTAAATAATCAATCAAATCTCAATTATATCTGATCCTATCATTACTTTGACCAATTAATTCAGTTCTTCTTCAAAAATCCATTTCTGATCACTTTTAATACTTTCATCCTTATTTCTGTATTCTTTTTTTATGTAATCTTATAATAATGCAGATCATGTTTCTAAATGACCTTTTCTGACCTCGTGCGTGTGACCCTTGACTTCCCTTCACCCCCCCCATGAATGAATGAATGAATGAATGTTGCCTCATTAGCATCATTCAGTTGAAATGTCTTTCATCTCCTGAAGGGACTGACTGAGTAACGACTGACTGCCGGATGACTGATTTAGTAACAACTAACTGACAGATGACTAAATAACAACTGACGGACGAATGACTGACTGACTGACTAACGACTGAGTGATTGACTGACTAACGACTGACTGACTTGACTGACAACATACTGACTGACTGACTAAGTAACAAGTGACTGACGGATGACTAAGTAACAACTGACTAACGACTGAGTCACTGCCTGACTGACTGACTAAGTAACAACTGACTGACGGATGACTTGAGTAACAACTATCTGACGAATGACTGACTGACGACTGAGTCATTACCTGACTGACTGACTGACTAATGACTGACTGACAACAGACTGACTGACTGACTGAGTAAGTAACAACTGACTGACAGATGACTTGAGTAACAACTGTCTGACAAATGACTGACTGTCTAACGACTGAGTCATTGCCAGAATGACTGACTGACTGTCTAACGACTGAGTCATTGCCTGACTGACTGACTAATGACTGACTGACAACAGACTGACTGACTGACTAAGTAACAACTGACTGACGGAGGACTTGAATAACAACTGTCTGACATATGACTGACTGACTAATGACTGACTGACAACAGACTGACTAACTGACTGACACCAGACTGACTGGCTAATGACTGACTGACAACAGACTGACTGACTAAGTAACAACTGACTGACGGAGGACTTGAATAACAACTGTCTGACAAATGACTGACTGACTAATGACTGACTAATGACTGACTAACAACAGACTGTCTAACTGACTGACCTCAGACTGGCTGACTAAGTAACAACTGACTGACGTATGACTAATAACAACTGACTGACTAACGACTGAGTCATTGCCTGACTGACTGACTGACTGACTAATGACTAACTGACATCAGACTGACTGACTGACAAAGTAACAACTGACTGACGGATGACTAAGTAACAACTAACTGAATAACGACTGAGTCATTGCCTGACTGATTGACTGACTGACTAAGTAACAACTGACTGACAGATGACTTGAGTAACAACTGTCTGACAAAAGACTGACGGACTAACGACTGTGTCATTGCCCGACTGACTGACTAACTGACTAATGACTAATGACTGACTGACAACAGACTGACTGACTGACTAAGTAACAACTGTCTGACAAATGACTGACTGACGACTGAGTCATTGCCTGACTGACTGACAACAGACTGACTGACTGACTGACTGACTGAGTAACAACTGACTGATGGATGACTTGAGTAACAACTGTCTGACAAATGACTGACTGACTAACGACCGAGTCATTGCCTGACTGACTGACTGACTGACAACAGACTGACTGACTAATGACTGACTGACTGAGTAAGTAACAACTGACTGACGGAGGACTTAAGTAACAACAGTCTGATAAATGACTGACTGACTAATAACTTACTGACAACAGACTGACTGACTACTGACAACAGACTGACCGACTGACTGACTAAGTAACAACTGACTGTCGTATGACTGAATAACAACTGACTGACTAACGACTGAGTCATTGCCTGACTGACTGACAGACAGACTAATGACTGACATCAGATTGACTGACTGACTAAGTAACAACTGACTGATGGATGACGTGCGTAACAACTGTCTGGTAAATGACTGACTAATGACTGAGTCATTGCCTGACTGACAACAGACTGACTGACTGATGACTGACTGACAACAGACTGACTGAGAGACTAAGTAACAACTGACTGACCGAAGACTAAGTAACAACTGACTGCCTAACGACTGAGTCATTGCTTGACTGACTGACTGACTGACTGACTAATGACTGACTGACAACAGACTGACTGACTGACTGACAACAGGCTGACTGACTGACAACAGGCTGACTGACTGACTAAGTAACAACTGACTGACGGATGACTTGAGTAACAACTGTCTGACAAATGATTGACTGACTAACGACTGATTTATTGCCTGACTGACTGACTGACTGACTAATAACTGACTGACAACAGACTGACTGACTGACTGACTAAATAAAAACTGACTGATGGTTGACTTGAATAACAACTGTCTGTCAAATGACTGACTGACTGACTAACAAGAGGCTAACAACACAGTGACTAACGACTGACTAACTGACTGACTGACTGACGTTCGCTTCCTAGAAACAATCACGCAATGCATTATTCCAAAGGGAATGGATTCCTGGAATGGAGGGGATTTTTGTAATGCAAATATTAGAGGAGATTGAACATTTCTGGGTTCAAAACAGGAGCATTTACTTATTCATTTTAATTACCAAATGAAATATTTAATATTTTTTTTTTTCTTTTTTGTTAAATCCCTTAGACGAAACTATTGCATCGAGAGTGGTAAAACGTACTTATATAAATGACTTTATATTATAAGAGGTGACAAAACGGGTTATAGCCCTCAGTACACTTTATATGGTGCACTGCAGGCATTATTTAAGGATTTTCATGGGTGAGTTTAAACCTCCTTTTGCAACTACTCTGTCCCAGCTTCCTTTCCCAGATCATACTGTCCAACCTCTTTTTCAATATCACTGAGGTTGCTGTAAACATGCATGGCACCTGTGACTTTTGTGTGCCAGCTGGTGTTTTGCACGTGTTGGAGGGCACGTGTTCCAAGGGGCACGTGTTCCATTCCTGCCTCTGTCCATACGTGGTGTTCCTATTCTTTTTCTTCCTACTTCTTTTGTCCTTTTCTTCAACGAATGGACAGAGATTCTTCCTTTATGGCTAACAGAGAGAGAGAGAGAGAGAGAGAGAGAGAGAGAGAGAGAGAGAGAGAGAGAGAGAGAGAGAGAGAGAGGGGGGGGCTCATCAAATTAGTCATCCTGGTAATTTATTTCTTGTTCTTTTATGAAATATCTCTCTCGACAAATACAATCACTGGTGGGACTTTTTGTCTACAAAGACAGAGTGCAAACCACCTTATTGCCTTATTTTTTGTTTGGGTTCCCCCAGGTCCCTCAGTGTGAGGCACCTCGTATATCCACCAGAGAGTTGCTAATGCATCTTCCGGTGTATTTTGCATCTTCCAGTCTTGGATGGTCTGGGATGCATCTTAGGTATTTATCGAGCTTATTCTTAAACACATCTATGCTCACTCCTGATATGTTTCTTAGATGAGCTGGCAGCACATTAAATAGTCGCTGCATTATCGATGCTGGTGCGTAGTGGATTAATGTCCTGTGCGCCTTTCTTAGTTTACCTGGAATATTTTTTGGCACTATTAATCTACCTCGGCTTGCTCTTTCTGATATTTTAAGCTCCATGATGTTTTCAGTAATTCCTTCTATTTGCTTCCATGCTTGTATTATCATGTAGCGTTCTCTTCTCCTTTCTAGACTGTATAGTTTTAAAAATTGCAGTCTTTCCCAGTAGTCAAGGTCCTTAACTTCTTCTATTCTAGCAGTATAGGACCTTTGTACACTCTCTATTTGCGCAATATCCTTTTGGTAGTGTGGGTACCATATCACATTGCAGTACTCAAGTGTACTACGTACATAAGTTTTGTAAAGCATAATTATGTGTTCAGCTTTTCTTGTTTTAAAGTGTCTGAATAACATTCCCATTTTTGCTTTACATTTAGCCAACAGTGTTGCTATTTGGTCGTTGCATAACATATTCCTATTTAACATTACACCAAGGTCTTTAAATGCTTCCTTGTTTGTGATTGTCTCATTATTAGGTCCCTTGTATGCATACACCATTCCTTCTCTGTTTCCATAATTTATTGATTCGAATTTATCGGAGTTAAATACCATCCTATTTATCTCCGCCCATTCATATATTTTGTTTAGATCTCTTTGTAGTGAGTTCCTATCTTCATCACAAGTAATTTCTCTACTTATTCTTGTGTCATCGGCGAAACTTCTCACTACGGAGTTTTCAACATCACAGTCTATGTCTGAGATCATAATAACAAACAGCAGTGCAGCTAATACCGTACCTTGTGGCACACCGGATATTACCTGGGCTTCGTCTGATTTCTCGTCATTTGCAACCACTATCTGTTTTCTGTTTTGCAGGAATTCTTTTACCCATTTTCCTATCTTTCCCACAATATTATGCTTTCTCATTTTTTTCTCCAATATGTTATGGTCTACCTTGTCAAAGGCTTTTGCAAAATCTAGATAGATCACATCTGTGTCTTTTTCATTTATCATATTTTTGTATATGTTTTCATAGTGTGCTATCAGTTGGGTCTGTGTACATTTTCCAGGCACGAAACCGTGTTGACCCATATTAAACAAATTATTTTTAACCATATGGTTCATTATTTTCCGTTTTATTACCCTCTCATACACTTTCATAATATGTGATGTTAGACTAACTGGTCTATAATTGCTTGCCTCTAGTCTTGATCCACTTTTGAAGATAGGGGTTATATAAGCTAATTTATGCTTAACATATATCTCGCTCATATCTACACTTTGTCTTAGCAGTATTGCAAGCGGCTTTGCGATAGTGTTTGCAGTTTTTTTTAACAAAATCGCTGGAACTCCATCTGGTCCGGCTGCCGATCCATTTTTAATTTCGTTTATAGCCTTAACAATATCTGCTTCATTAATATCTATATCTGTTAGATATTCAACATTTTCTTCTCTCATTTCTGTTTCATTATTTTCTTTCGCAATTCTTGGCGTGAACTCACTCTTATATTTTTCTGCTAATATGTTGCATATTTCCTTTTTTTCATTCGTTAGCCGTCCTTCAATTCTTAGAGGGCCTATTTCTACTCTCCCTTTATTCATCTTTTTTGCATAGGAGTAAAGTACTTTGGGGTTTCTTTTTATATTTTGAAGTGTCCTTTCTTCTAAGTCCCTTTTTTCATTTTCTTTCGACTGTATAATCTTTTGTTCTGCATTTTCTATCTTACATTTTATTTCCCTCATTTTCCACACATTTTTTTCTTTTGCAAGATTTTTCTTCCACTTTCTAATTTTCTGAAATAAGATCCTTCTGTCTCTTGGTATGCACGTCCATTATTTATTGTTTTTTTTCGGTACATATTTTTCAACAATTTTCTCCAGTATTTTGTGCAGTATGTCCGTATTTACCTGTATATTATCACTTACAAATACATTTT
>NC_090749.1:97619740-97629740 GCF_036898095.1 Palaemon carinicauda | reverse complement strand
TTTATTACTTCAATCTTTTTCCTTAACTGTTTTTCCAACTGGTTTTTACAAGAAATGGACACTTGACTTTTGTTGTATAAACTGAAATGATTTAATTTCATTAAAAACTGTCTAAAGAGAATTGGATGATCTTACCTGAATACAAAGTTAGATTCGTCAAAAAGGAAGAAACTTTAGTAAAGTCAGCAATATTCCAGGGATGAGACTGCTGGACCCCCACCCATTTCTTGGTTGACTACAGCAGATTGTGGCATGCATTGACCACTGGGTGAAAGTATGACCGCTCTGGCAGGAGCAGTTCACGGGTTTACTAATTGAGATCCTAGGGTTGCTACACTCTGACACGAGGAAACATTAGCTAATCTTATCTTTAAGATACGAAAAATTGGTACAGAGAGAGAGAGAGAGAGAGAGAGAGAGAGAGAGAGAGAGAGAGAGAGAGAGAGAGCCTTACCTTATTGCCTTATTGCCTTATTTTTTGTTTGGGTTCCCCCAGGTCCCTCAGTGTGAGGCACCTCGTATATCCACCAGAGAGTTGCTAATGCATCTTCCGGTGTATTTTGCATCTTCCAGTCTTGGATGGTCTGGGATGCATCTTAGGTATTTATCGAGCTTATTCTTAAACACATCTACGCTCACTCCTGATATGTTTATTAGATGAGCTGGCAGCACATTAAATAGTCGCTGCATTATCGATGCTGGTGCGTAGTGGATTAATGTCCTGTGCGCCTTTCTTAGTTTACCTGGTATATTTTTTGGCACTATTAATCTACCTCGGCTTGCTCTTTCTGATATTTTTAGCTCCATGATGTTTTCAGTAATTCCTTCTATTTGCTTCCATGCTTGTATTATCATGTAGCGTTCTCTTCTCCTTTCTAGACTGTATAGTTTTAAAAATTTCAGTGTTTCCCAGTAGTCAAGGTCCTTAACTTCTTATATTCTAGCAGTATAGGACCTTTGTACACTCTCTATTTGCGCAATATCCTTTTGGTAGTGTGGGTACCATATCACATTGCAGTACTCGAGTGTACTACGTACATAAGTTTTGTAAAGCATAATCATGTGTTCAGCTTTCCTTGTTTTAAAGTGTCTGAATAACATTCCCATTTTTGCTTTACATTTAGCCAACAGTGTTGCTATTTGGTCGTTGCATAACATATTCCTATTTAACATTACACCAAGGTATTTAATTGCTTCCTTGTTTGTGATTGTCTCATTATTAGGTCCCTTGTATGCATATACCATTCCTTCTCTGTTTCCATAATTTATTGATTCGAATTTATCGGAGTTAAATACCATCCTATTTATCTCCGCCCATTCAGAGAGAGAGGTCAATTTAAAGGTTTAAAGGCCGCTCATGAATGGCAGGGCCAAGGGACAGTGACATTGCTCTATCAAGTAGGACAATGTCCTAGAGACTGACCATATATACATATGATCGGCGGCCAAGCCCCATCTCTACCCAAGCTAGGTCCAAGGAGGGTCAGGTAATGGCTGCTGATGACTCACCAGATAGACCTATAGGCTCCCCCTCTCCCCTGCTTAGCTCACAAGGATGGTGAGGTTGCAGCAACCAAAGAAACTAGATAGTTTTAGCGAGACTCGAACTTCAGTCTGCCGTTCACCAGTCAGGGACGTTACCACATCGGCCACCACATTATGATAATAATGGCAAGTGTTTCTATTCATTCTTGAAGTAATTTCTTTATATTTCGCAAATCCATTTCTTAAAATCCATCGAAACCGAGAGATGAATTCTTCCAGAGGCTCCAGGGAAGATCTGGTTTTGGCAGATGGAAGTTGGAAGAAGAAAAATCGGTGTTTAAATGAAAATGTGATTGAACGATTAGATGGGGAATTGGTTTGGGCCTTTAAGATAGACCTTCGTTCTCTTTGGAACTGGAAATTGACTAATATTTATGTGGATTATTTATATGAAGATGCATCGAGTTATTAAATATAATGTTGTTTTTCTTGAATCCACATTTAGACTGACCATCACCTAGTCCAGAATGAGTTTTATCACTGTATCCAAAGGACTGGGAATTAACATCTCACTCTTCTCTTAGATCACAGTACCGATGGTGATAAAAGTGATAACTTTATTAAACAATCATGAGAGTTTATACACTAAGACTTTCGAGCAAGAAGGTCGCAAAAATTCAAACATGATGAAGCTTTTGTTAGCATGAAATCACAGGGTGGTCTATTAACAGTGCAGGGAAGAGAGAGTGATAAGATAAAAAATCTAAGCCGCTACAGTGTACGAATAAAATACTTGTAAGTACAAAACAGGAGTCCTCAACAATCAATTAATCGAACTTTGCCAAACAAAAGCCAGGTAAACATGACAACTCTATTGTGATCAGCAGTCAAACGTCTTCCCCACCCATCTATGACCAAGGGGGATCAGAGTCTGGCTGATGATGATTCGGTACGTAGATCTACATAGCCCTTAAAACCCTCATCAATTCTGAGTTATCATTATGAAGGATATTAACCTTCAAATGTATATGACCCTGACCTTTAGTCTTGGCCTTCAAACTCTGAACAATGACCTCATAAGAGTGTCTCAGGGTGGAGAGATGATGCGAATCACAAACAGATTAAAAACTATGAAAACCAAATTGTCAGTTGAATAGGAAAATATGGTTGAACAATTATGTATACAGTAGAGCAGTAAAGTTTGACTGATGAGTGTTAATTAAAAAAAAAAATGACTGAATGAGGGACAATGGCATTAAGCAAAATGAAGCAATGCATTCAGCTCTTAGGAATCAGTCCAGGTTCTTCTCACTAGTAAGGAAAGTGCCATAACTAGTAAATATAAAAAAAATTTTCATATTATTAAATTAAATATTTAGAAAAAACACTTTGGCAGACCTCCCTCTTGGCTGAGAAGTTCAATTTCCCCCCAATATTGATGTGGGTATGTGTGTTTGGAAACCCAATATCGCATTTCCTGTAGTTGAGTTCTTTGAAATTGATTGACTTATTGAAGAAGACTGAATAAAGAAATATGGAATTTTCATTATTCAGCTAGTCTGTATGTTGGCTCTTAATATAAAGAAACAATAACGGGTTAAATTTTAAGGTTCTCCTCTAAGCGATTATTTGCCACTTTCCTCTTCATAGGCAAAACAATCTTTAACTATATAACAAAATATATAGCATACAAAGTCATACATATACTGTATAAATGTAAAGGTATTATATTTGTAGCAAAAAAGAGATGGAAGTTGTATTCATAAAACAAGAATAGAAAATGTAAAGTTGTATTTTTATTATTCAGAAAATGTTCATCTGCAAGTAGTTACTTATATCTAACTATCATGTATAATCCTTAAGTGTAATTATAAGTATGATAAAAGTGAGCATTATTTTAGATCAAAGGAAATGCCCCTTTTCTTACTGCAGAACTTAATACTATTCTTCTCCGCAGAAAACCATATTGAAATTAGACTCTTAGATCTCAACTTATTATAATTATTATTATTATTATTATTATTATTATTATTATTATTATTATTATTATTATTAACTATTTATGTCTAGCTCCTCTAGATCTTTCTCCTTAACTAACTTTACCATGAAGAAAATATTCAGCCCAAATTCTTTCTACAACTCTCTCTCTCTCTCTCTCTCTCTCTCTCTCTCTCTCTCTCTCTCTCTCTCTCTCTCTCTCTCTCTCTCTCTCTCTCTCTCTCTCTCCTGCAAACTTAGCAACTCCACTCAGTCTTGAATTGGTTCTAATTACAAAACAAGAGTCCTCGATTGAGTTGCTGTTGATCTTTGAAATGCATCTCTGAAGTCCCAGAGTTTCTCTCTCTCTCTCTCTCTCTCTCTCTCTCTCTCTCTCTCTCTCTCTCTCTCTCTCTCTCTCTCTCTCTCTCTCTCTCTCTCTCTCTTTCATGGCATCTAATTAACCTTAGATGAAGCAATCAACTTAAGGTATTATTATTATGATAATTACTTGCTAAGCCATAACCCAAGTTGGAATAGCAGGATGCTAAAAGACCAGTGCTCCAACAGGGAAAATATCCCAATTAGGAAAGGAAAAAAGGAAAGAACTATTTTAAGAAGGATAATAACATTATATAAATATCTCCTATATAAACTATAAAAAACTTAAACAAAACAAGAGGAAGAGTAATAAGATAGAATAGTGTGCTCTAGTGTACCCTCAAGCAAGAGAACTCTAACCTAAGACAGTGGAAGACAATGGTACAGAGGCTTAGGTCAAAAACACATTTGCATTTTCGAGTCTAAATTTTGTAATAATAATCAAGCAAGTAATCTAGCCTCATTATCAAGGCAGCAAGTTACTGTGTCTTATTATCAAACAACCAATTTGTGTGGCCTTGATATCATGCACATAACTTGCCTTGTGTTGATATCAAGCGAGCAATTTGCCAGTTATCGATATCTCGCAAGTAACTATATCAGTTACTCGCTCCAAGCAAGTAATTTACCAGTCATCGATATCAAGCAAGTAACTAGATAAGTTACATGCTTAATATCAAGCGAGCTATTTACCAGTCATCGATATCAAGCAAGTAACTAGATAAGTTACATGCTTAATATCAAGCAAGTAATTTGCCAGTCATCGATATCAAGCAAGTAACTAGATAAGTTACATGCTTAATATCAAGCAAGTAATTTGCCAGTCATCGATATCAAGCAAGTAACTAGATAAGTTACTCGCTTAATATCAAGCAAGTAATTTACCAGTCATCGATATCAAGCAAGTAACTAGATAAGTTACTCGCTTAATATCAAGCAAGTAATTTACCAGTCATCGATATCAAGCAAGTAACCAGGTAAGTTACTTGCTTAATATCAAGTGAGCAATTTACCTGGCATTGATATCAAGTGAGCACGTTACCTGTTCAGAATCTCGAACAAGGAATGTACATGGCCTTGATATCAAGTAGCAATTTACCCAGATTCAATATCAAGCAAGCAGCTAACCTGGCATTTAATTTCACGAAACCAAATTACTTATCTTCTATATCAAGCAAGGAAATTACCTACACTTGACATTAAACGAGCAACTTACTTGCCCTCAGTATCAAGATAAAAAGAAACTTACCTGGCCTTCATATTAAGCAAGAAATTTGCCTTGCCATATCATGAGGGGAACTTACTACTAGCTTAATGTTGAGATCAAGCTAGTAATTTTCCATAGTCTCAGTATCAAGCAAGCATATTGGCTCTAATAAATATCAAGTGAGCAATTTGCCTGGCCTTCATATCAAGAAAGCAACTTATCTAGTTTTTATATCAAGCAAGCAACTTTCCTGCCTTAAATATCAATCAAGAATCCTACTGTACTTTAATATCAAGCAAGAGGTTGACCTAGCCTTCAGATCAATGAGCAACCTACGTGGTTTTCATAACAAGCAAGCAACTTACCTGTCTTAAATATCAAGCAAAAAATTTTACTTGACGTTTATATTAAGTGAGCAGATTACTTGGCCTTCATATCAAGCGAGCAACTCATCTGGCTTTCATATCAAGCTAGCAACTCATCGGGCCTTCATATCAAGTGAGCAACTCATCGGGCCTTCATATCAAGCGAGCAACTCATCGGGCCTTCATATCAAGCGAGCAACTCATCTGGCCTTCATATCAAGGGAGCAACTTACCTGGCCTTCATATCAAGCGAGCAGCTTACCTGGCCTTCATATCAAGCGAGCAGCTTACCTGTCCTTCATATCAAGCGAGCAGCTTACCTGGCCTTCATATCGAGCGAGCAGCTTACCTGGCCTTTATATCAAGCGAGCAGCTTACCTGGCCTTCATATCAGGCTAGCAATTTACTCTGCCATAACATTAAGTGAGCAACTTATCTGGTTTTAATTTCAAGCACGAATTTTACCTGCCTTCATATCAAGCAAGCAATTTACCTGGTTTTGACATCAGGTAAGCAACTTTTCTGGCATCTATATCAAGCAAACAGCTTACCTGGGATGTCCTACTATACAGCCAAGTCTTAGCATCTGGCGAGCTACTTGCTTGGCATTAAGATTCTATCGATGGATATGAGAAGTACATAGGCGTATACTAACTAGAAAAACTAGAACATTAGAAGTAAACCAAAGGAGAGGAAATAATATGTTGAAGCTTGGTTAAGTGACGCATAAGGGCGACAAGTAGGAAACATTTTATGTATGCATTTACTTAATTTACTTCGCAGGTGATAGAGGGATCTAATCTCTCTTATGGAGAGATGTAAGAAGTAGGTGTTTCGGTGGGAAAGATCTGCTGAGCCTTTTCAGATACTAATCGATTTCCGAAAATCCATTGACGACTATATATTCGGGAGAGAAATTGCCTTCGTCTATAAAGTACTGAGGCATCTATATCATAGATCTGTCTCTATGGATTTTCTAGGGATTCTATCTATCGTCTATGTATCTATCATAGATACATGCTTTCATTTCACCCTAGCTAGGAGCTAGTATCAGCTAGTGTATATACTTCTGGGTCATCTAAACCTCCTAACTTTAGCTTTGATGGGCACTAGTATGGTTTAGCGAATCTATCATACGAGTGGCGGGTTTCATTTCTACACCTCCAAAGTACCAGTTTCTAATTTACACAAACATACACACACATATAAATACAATATATATATATATATATATATATATATATATATATATATATATATATATACATACATACATACATACATGTACAGTATGTGCTTGGAGTTTAAAATTTAATTACAATCCAGAATTGTATATCTTAATTTTTTTTTATACCATAAACAGATATTTTTTTTTTTTCATTTCTGGTGGAGCCAAAATAATCCCTCAGGAATTTTCCGGCTCAAGTTTTTTTCTCGTGAATATATATTATAGAAATTAGACTCTGAAATAAATAAAAATGTTTGTTTCATGAATAATTAAATTATTATTATTATTATTATTATTATTATTATTATTATTATTATTATTATTATTATTATTATTATTATTATTATTATTATTAATATCATTGTTATTATTATTAATGATAATTATAGTATTATTATCCTATAAAGTTTGTTCTCCACCTTGTATAAATGCTTTCTCTTTTAGAAAAGAAAGAAATAAAGAAAGAGAGAAATAAGAAAATGAAAGAGAGAGATAAGAGATACTCTCAGACTAACTACACATCTCAGAACATTCGGTCCTTAGAAGACAACATTCAAAGTAAACCCTTTAATCATAAATTAACTTTACTGTCCAGCTCCTTCTCTGTCCGTCTGTACTTAAACTTTATTCTCATCTCCTGAAGTACTTGATAATAATTAATTAAATAGATTTAATCGTTGGAGGTTTATGATAATAATGATAATATTTATTAATAATAATAATAATAACAATTAGTTAATTAGATTAATGGTTGGATATTTTTAAGTGTCAAAACTCAAACATGATTTTTCTATGTATTTTTTTTTCTCAAAAATAAAGAATTCTTCAATTTATTATTTGAAACTTTTCAGTGGTAAGATATACAAAAATCAACCCCCCCCCCCCTCTCTCTCTCTCTCTCTCTCTCTCTCTCTCTCTCTCTCTCTCTCTCTCTCTCTCTCTCTCATCTTACTTATCACTTTATAGCTGTGTTAACTGGAAGCTTTTGAACTTTAGGACTTGAAAAGTAGGATTAGCAGTTTTTGATTTTCTCTATCAAGAGTTGAGCCAAGGTATTTCAGTTACTCAATTCTTATAAAAACAGCAACAACATCTACAACAACACTAATTTAATAATGCTTTGTGTATAAAATACGGACGAATCTAAAAAATATTTACTATTCCTGGAACAAAATCCCATTTTCAGTTTTTTCAGCCAAACTTTTGTAATAAATATTCCTGATTAAAACTTAGGTCGATTAAATCCTTAAGGATTATTTGGCTATCGCCAGAAAGAGAAAGTTTTAGAATAACTTTTTTCTATGGAAGTCAACGACTGACTTACTAACGACTGACTGACTGATTGAATAACGACTGACTTACTAACGACTGACTGACTGATTGACTAACGACTGACTTACTGATTGAATAACGACTGACCTACTAACGACTGACTGACTAACAACAGACTGACTGACTGACGAACAACAGATTGACTGACTAACGACTGACTTACTAACGACTGACTGACTGATTGACTAACGACTGACTTACTATCGACTGACTGACTGATTGACTAACGACTGACTTACTAACGACTGACTTACTAACGACTGACTGACTAACAACAGACTAACAACAGACTGACTGACTGACGAACAACAGATTGACTGACTAACGACAGGCGGACTAACGACTGACTTACTAACGACTGACTGACTGATAAGACTGACTGACTGACTAACGCGGAACTGACTGACTGACTAACGACTTTCTGACTGACTGGCTGGCTGGCTGATAGACGTTTGCTTCCTGGAAACCATCGCGTAATGCATTATTCCAATGGGAATGGATTCCAGAAATGGAGGGGATTTGTGCAATTAGAATGAGCATTTTAGGGTTCAAAAAAGAAGCATTTATTTATTCATTTTAATTAACAATTGAAATTTGTTAATTCCCCCTTAGACGAAACCACTGCATCGAGAACGTTGAAACTTGCTTATGTGTATGATTTTATACTATAAGAGTTGACAAAACAGATTATAGCCTTCAATACAGTTTATGTGGTGTACTGCAGGAATTACTTAAGGATCTTTGTAGGTTAATTTAAACCTCCTTTTGCAGCCACTCTGTCTCAGCTTCCTTTCCCAGATCATACTGCCCAACCTCTTTTTCAGTATTGCAGAGGTTGCTGTAAAGATGCTTGGCACCTGTGACTTTTGTGTGCCAGCTGGTGTGTTGCACGTTCATGAGGGCGCGTGTTCCATTCTTGCATCTGTCCTTACGTGGTCTTCTTATTTTTCTTCTTACTTCTTTGTCTTTATCTTCTTCTTCGCCTTCCTTTGTCCTTTTCTCCAACGAATGAGGGAATGGACAAAGATTCAATTTCGTTTTGCTGTGGAGCCTCTCCCTTTATGGCTAACGCGCACACACACACAGAGAGAGAGAGAGAGAGAGAGAGAGAGAGAGAGAGAGAGAGAGAGAGAGAGAGAGAGAGAGAGGTCGTCTCAATAAGACTGGTGGGACTTTTCGCCTACAATGACAGAGTGCAAACCGCAATCTTTGTTTCGACAAACACAGCAGGAGTCGACATATATTATTATGGGGAACAACCAAATAAATTTTTTTCTCTTCGTTTTAAAGTAAAGAAGTTGGGTCGATTATTGGTTTTACTAACTTGTGAAAACTCAAAAACACTTATCAATAATAATCAATCGACTTCAGTTCAATATTCGTCATTCAACGTAAATGCAATTTCAAAATGAAATCGGCTCAATGTCTTGAGAAAATATATTTGAATAACCTTCAACAAAAGAAATACCAAACAGAGTATTAAGGTAACCTTTCTCAGTAGACTGGATCTTCCCCTCCCCCACCCCCTCTCCCTTGGGGGAATTCCCAGGTTCTATCCCTCAAGCACCTCAAACTGTGACCTGTGATATCGAAACATCAAATGTTTTTTGACTGGCCAGACAGTACTGCATTGGATCCGTCTCACTGGTTACGGTTCATTTTCCCTTTGCCCACACACACACACACGCGCGCACACACACTCACACACACCGAATAGTCTGGCCTATTCTTTACACAGACTCCTCTGTCCTCGTACACCGGACAACACTGAGATACCAAACAATTCTTCTTCACCCAAGGGGTTAACTACTGCACTGTAATTGTTCAGTGACAACTTTTCTCATTGTTAGGGTTGAAGAGACTCTTTAGCTATGGTAAGCAGCTCTTCTAGGAGAAGGACACTCCAAAATCAAACCATTGTTCTCTAATCTTGGGTAGTGCCATAGCCTCTGTACCATGGTCTTCCACTGTCTTTTGGGTTAGAGGTCTCTTGCTTGAGGGTACACTTGGGCACACTATTCTATC
>NC_090749.1:97599740-97614740 GCF_036898095.1 Palaemon carinicauda | reverse complement strand
TTACGTTCGCGGTAGATCCTTGAGGACACTTCACTGGAAATCATCGATTGGCTGTGAGAGCAAGGGGACACACAAATAACATGCATCGCCCTCAACTCATACATCCTGGAGCAGTACTGGCCATCACCAGCTGCCTGCATAGAAAAACTTTTTCTGCTCACACAACTACCGTTGTGGAACCAAAAGGCTTCGCTCGCCGTCAAGGAAATGACCAGTATCGCTTGTCTGCGGCTCTCCTCGTGAAGTGAATCTAATGTGTGCCCTTTGGGTACGGTGCCTATTCGAACCTGTACGCGCTGCCATTCCCGATGTCGATATTTTGCTCATGAAGTAAAGGATGACCAAAGTTGACGCCCTTATGGACAGCCACTTCAACACCTTTACGTCTTCCATCAATGCCTCGATTCCTGACAAAGTAGGCAACTATTCAACATTGACTGAAAGGGACGTGAATGGTATAGGGCGTAGACGCCCACCCCTTGACATGCCGGAGTGAGGACAAAACCACCTACCACCTGCTTTCGCCCCAACCAATGACATTTACAGCCACTTACCGATGCCCATCAGCCGCATATATACTACTACCACTCCAAATTAAGGGCTACTGCGAAGAAATGTGTGAATGCTTGTCATTGGCCAAAAAATGTGTAACGAGGCCATAGCTTGTGGCGGTGGTCTCCTGTGTTACTAATCTTTACTTTTCATATGACACAGGTTTTTGGTAGACACGGGTGCTTGCCGCTCTCTTCTGCCAAGGTCACTCTCCAGGACACAACATAGTCTGTCTAATCTGCCGACATCCGCGTGGTAGCTACCAACGGATATACAATACCCACCCATGGTTATGATACCCTCGCATTATCGCTTGGAAACGCCAAATATATTTGGAAGTTTCTCGTTGCTGACGTCACATTGCCAATCCTTGTTGCGGACTTCTTTTCCCACTTCCACCTCCTGGTGGATATAGCTCTCCGACTGTTAATCAATGCGGATTCTTACTTCTTGACCCCCCTCCAACCTGCCTATCTGACCTTGCTCTCCACATCAGCACACCACGGATGCCTACGCCCACTGCCTCACGTCATATCCGGAAGTTTTCCGCCCAGAACTTTGTTAAATGCCCACGGTTCCTGCGAAACACTGTGTTTATCACCATATCAAGATGATGGTGCCCCCAAACTTCACCAGATTCAAACGACTGGCACTGGATCATTTGGCAGCCACTAAACTAATGTGCACCGAAATGGTAGAAATGGCCCTTTGCTAAAAGGCCTCAAGCCCATGGTCTTCAACCTTACACTTCATCCTGAAGAAAGATGGCTCTTTGGGTCCGTGTGGGGATTAAAAGCGCCTGAACATGCAGACAGAACCGGATCACTACCCCCTCCCAAACATCCCCAACAGGACCTACTTTCACAAAGCAAAGGTTTTCACCTCGCTTGACATTCTGAAGGGGTATTATCAGGTGCCCATGAACCCAGAATACATCCCCAATACCGCCATCACCACCCACTTTGGTACATACACCTTAAATTACTCCTGTTTTTTCCTTCATAATACGGGGCCCACTTTTCAATGTCTCATGGATGACACACTTGTGTTCTCTACCACCAAAGAGGAATACCTCCATCCTCTACGCATCATGCTCGACCACCTACAACAGAACGGCCTTGTAGTCCGGTACTACAAGTATACCTTTGTGCCAATAAAGTATCGTTTTTAGGGAACCGCATCATTCCTGGAGTCCACCCTCTCCCTGAGAAGGTAGCACACGTTCAGAACTTCCCAGGCCCTCGACTGTCAAAGCACTGCACGAATTCTTTGGCATGAGCAATCATTATCACCCTCTCCTGCCAGCTATCGATGCCACTCTTTCCCTCCTCTATGCCTCTCTCAAGGGCAAGCCAAAAGACCGGAAGTGGAGTTCCCTTCAAAAAGCGGCCTTCTGCAATGCAAAAAAAGCCTCTGCTGCTATCGCCTTTTCCCATGTCACAGGCATCTCTCCTTCTCTTTACCAATGCCAGTGACATCACTATTGGGGCAGTCCTCGAGCAGTTGGTGAGTGGCGGGCCCCGCCCATTAGCCTTCTTCAGTAGAAAACTGTCCAAGGTGGAATCCGGCTACTCTACCTTTGACTGCGAATTGCTGGTGGTACTCTTGGCTGTTCGTCACTTTCCCCATTTCTTGGAAGGTGCGCCCTTCATCATTCGCACCGGATCACATACGTCTGGGGCACACTTTCACTTGATAGTCCAACGCCAGGTCCGTCCATCAATGTCAACATCTATCCGCCATGGCTGAATACAAATGTGCCCTTCAGCACGTTCCTGGGAAAATGAATCCCATTGCCGATGCCCTGTCAAGAAACACATTGGCCACCATTCACCTGGGATTAGATTTCAACGCCTTGGCAGAAGCCCCACAAAAGGATCCAGAGTACCAAGCATGTAGGACATTCTGCACATAGCTCCATTGGGAGGACGTCCCTCTCAACAACTCCAACGCCACCCTCCTCTGTGAAGTTTGTACTGGTAGACCTAGACCATGGATACCTTCACCCGTGCGCAGACAGGTGTTTGATTTCATTCCAAGCCTTTCACACCCCTTGCTCTGTTCTACTGCGCAGCTATTGAAGACAAAGTTCATTTGGCATGGCATTAATAAGGATGTCAAAGATTAGGTCCTCACCTGTACTTGCCAAGCCTCAAAAGGAGTGTGCACCTTTCCTCAACCTCAGTTTTGCCCACATTCACATCGATGTGTTAGGTCCCCTACCCACATCACAAAGACATCGTTACCTGTTTACTTTCATCGACCACTCCACTCGTTGGGCTGAAGTCATTCCCATGGAAACTGCAACGTCCGCCTCGTGTACATGTGACTCACTCTCAGGATGGATAGCGAGATTTGGTATCCCTGAGCATAATTCTTCCGATAGGGTACCATTTTCACCTCTCAATTGTGGACATCATTAGTGAATCTCCTGGGTATCACCCTTCATGTGACACCAGCATACAACCCTGCTGCCAATGGTATGGTTGAACATTTTCACCGTACCCTCAAAGCAGCTTTGATGTTCCGTTACAAGGATTCCAACTGGTTTAAAATAAATGGATTTTATTGAGTTCTGGTTGATCTATTCTGAATTATACTGTATATAATAATTGTCTTGTAAAGAACAAGTCATGTGTATATACATTATAATATGCACACACACATGCACACACGATAAAGCTTTTATTAGCATGAAATCACCGGAGGGTCTCTCAACAGTTCAGGGAATAGCGAGTGATTAGATAAAAAATCAAAACCGAATGAAATACTTGTAAGTACAAGCCAGGAGTCCTCAACATTCATTTAATCGAACTTTGCCAAACAAAAGCTAGACTTGGTAAACAGGACAACTGCCTTGCGATCAGCAGTCAAACGTTTTCCCCTTCCATCTATGACCAAGGAGGATCAGAGTCTGGTCGCTGATGATTCGGCAGATAGATTCACATAGTCCCGGAAACCCTCATCAATTCTGAGTTATCATTATGAGGGATATTAATCTTCAAATATATGTGACCTTGACCTTTAGCTTGTCCTTCAAACTCTGAACAATGACCTCTTAAGAGTGAGGGGAGAGAGATGATGTAAATCACAAACAGATAAATAAAAACTATTTATTGTTGAACCAAATTTTTCATATGGAAACAAATTTCCAGTTGAATAAGAACATACGGTTGAATAATTACATTAAGAGCAGTTATGTTTTATTGATGAATGTAGGTAGTAGGTTGGCCAAGGCACTAGCCACCCTTTGAGATTCTACCACTAAAGAGTTATTGGGTCCTTTGACTGCAGTTTATTTCCTTATTTCCTTTCCTTACCGAGGTACAGTATTTCATTTTTGGAACCATTGGATTTATAGCAAGTAATAATAATAATAATAATAATAATAATAATAATAATAATAATAATAATAATAATACTTGTTAAGCTACAACCCTATTTGGAAAAGCAGGATGCTATAAGCCCAAGGGATCCAACAGGGAAAGTAGCCCAGTAAGGAACGGAAATAAGGAACTTTAATAATATTAAATTAAATCTTCATATATAAACTATAATAATTTGAAAAGTAATAAGAGGATAAAAACTTCAAAATAACAAGAGGAAGAGAAACAAGATAGAATAGTGTGCCGGAGTTTATCCTAAAGCAAGAGATCTATGGCACTACCCAAGACTAGAGAACAATGGTTTGATTTTAGAGTGCCCTTTTTTTAGAAGAGATGCCCCACATCCCTAATAAACTCAGGTACAAAACTTATTGTTGAGTTCAAAAGTGAAACAATAGGATTAAACAGATAGCAAGCAATGCATTCGGCTCATAGGAATTAGTCCAGGTTCCTCTCACTAGTAAGGAAAGTGCCATAACTAGTAAATTAAACATTTATAAAAACACTTAGGCAGACCTGCCTCTTGGCTCAGAAGTTGAATACCCCCCAGTATTGATGTCTGCTGGTATGTTTGTAAACCCAATATAGCATTTGCTGTAATTGAGTTCTTTGAAATTAATTGACTTATTGAAGAAGACTGAATAAAGAAATATTGAATTTTCATTATTCAGCTTGTCTGTATGTTGGCTCTTAATATAAGGAAACAGTGACGTGTTAAATGTTAAGGTTCCCCTCTAAGCTATTCTAAAAAAATCTATTTGTCACTCCTCTTCATTGGCAATGCTATCTGAAACTATATAGTAAAATGCATGGCATACAAAGTCATGCATATACTTTATGAATGTACAGGTCTTACAATTGTAGCAGAAAAGGGATTGAAGATCTATGCATACAAGAAGAATGTAATATGTAAAATTGTACTTTTGTTATTCAGAAAATGTTCATCTGCAAGTAGTTACTTATATCTAATTATCATGGATAATCCTTAAGTCTAATTATAAGTATGATAAAAGTGAGCATTTTTTTTAGATGAAAAGAAATGCCCCTTTTCTTACTGCTCAACTAAATACTTTTCTTCTCCGCAGAAAACCAAATTGAAATTAGACTCTTAAACCTCAACTTATTATTATTATTATTATTATTATTATTATTATTAGTAGTAGTAGTAGTAGTAGTAGTAGTAGTAGTAGTAGTAGTAGTAATATTAGTATTAGCATTAGTATTAGTATTAGTATTAGTATTAATGTCTAGATCCTCAAGATCTTTCTCCTTAACTAACTTTACCATGAAGAAAATATTCAGCCCAAATTCTTACTACAACACTCTCTCTCTCTCTCTCTCTCTCTCTCTCTCTCTCTCTCTCTCTCTCTCTCTCTCTCTCTCTCTCTCTCTCTCTCTCCTACAAACTTAGCAACTCCACTCAGTCTTGAATTGGTTCTAATTACAAAACAAGAGTCCTCGACTGAGTTGCTGTTGATCTTTGAAATGCATCTCTGAAGTCCCAGAGTCTCTCTCTCTCTCTCTCTCTCTCTCTCTCTCTCTCTCTCTCTCTCTTGGCATCTAATTAACCTTAGATGAAGCAATCAAGTTAAGGTATTATTATTATTATAATTACTTGCTAAGCCATAACCCAAGTTGGAATAGCAGGATGCTAAAAGACCAGTGCTCCAACAGGGAAAATTTCCCAGTTAGGAAAGGAAAAAAAAAGGAAAGAACTTTTTTAAGAAGGGTAATAGCATTATATAAATATCTCCTATATAAACTATAAAAACTTAAACAAAACAAGAGGAAGAGAAATAAGCTAGAATAGTGTGCTCTAGTGTACCCTCAAGCAAGAGAACTCTAACCCAAGACAGTGGAAGACAATGGTACAGAGGCTTAGGTCAAAAACACATTTTCATTTCCGAGCCTAAATTTTGAAATATTTATTAAGCAATTTACCTAGCCTCATTATCCAGGCAGCAAGCTACTGTGTCTTATTATCAAGCAACCAATTTGTGTGGCCTTGATATCATGCACAAAACTTACCTTGTCTTGATATCAAGCGAGCAATTTGCCAGTCATCGATATCAAGCAAGTAACCAGATAAGTTACTTGCTTAATATCAAGCAAGCTATTTACCAATCATCGATATCAGGGAAGTAACCAGGTAAGTTACTTGCTTAATATCAAGCGAGCTATTTACCAGTCATCGATATCAAGCAAGTAACCAGGTAAGTTACTGGCTTAATATCAAGCAAGCTATTTACCAGTCATCGATATCAAGCAAGTAACTAGATAAGTTACTTGCTTAATATCAAGCAAGTAATTTACCAGTCATCGGTATCAAGCAAGTAACTAGATAAGTTACTGGCTTAATATCAAGCAAGTAATTTACCAGTCATCAATATCAAGCAAGTAACTAGATAAGTTACTCGCTTAATATCAAGCAAATAATTTACCAGTCATCGATATCAAGCAATTAACTAGATCAAGTTACTCGCTTAATATCAAGCAAGTAATTTACCAGTCATCGATATCAAGCAAGTAACCAGATAAGTTACTTGCTTAATATCAAGCGAGCTATTAACCTGTTATCAATATCAAGCAAGTAACCAGGTAAGTTACTTGCTTAATATCAAGCGAGCTATTAACCAGTCATCGATATCAAGCAAGTAACCAGGTAAGTTACTTGCTTAATATCAAGCGAGCTATTTACCAGTCATCGATATCAAGCAAGTAACTAGATAAGTTACTTGCTTAATATCAAGCAAGTAATTTACCAGTCATCGGTATCAAGCAAGTAACTAGATAAGTTACTGGCTTAATATCAAGCAAGTAATTTACCAGTCATCAATATCAAGCAAGTAACTAGATAAGTTACTCGCTTAATATCAAGCAAGTAATTTACCAGTCATCGATATCAAGCAATTAACTAGATCAAGTTACTCGCTTAATATCAAGCAAGTAATTTACCAGTCATCGATATCAAGCAAGTAACCAGATAAGTTACTTGCTTAATATCAAGCGAGCTATTAACCTGTCATCAATATCAAGCAAGTAACCAGGTAAGTTACTTGCTTAATATCAAGCGAGCTATTAACCAGTCATCGATATCAAGCAAGTAACCAGGTAAGTTACTTGCTTAATATCAAGCGAGCAATTTACCTGGCATTGATTTCAAGTGAGCACGTTACCTGTTCAGAATATCGAACAAGGAATCTACATGGCCTTGATACCATTTAACAACTTACCCAGATTCAATATCAATCAAGCCGCTAACCTGGCATTTAATTTCAAGAAACCAACTTACTTATCTTCAATATCAAGCCAGCAACTTACCTACACTTAATATTAAACGAGTAACTTACATGCCCTCAATATCAAGATAAAAAGAAACTTAACTGGCCTTCATATCAAGCAAGCAATATGGCTTGCCCTAACATCAAGAGGGGAACTTACCACTTACTTAATGATGAGATCAAGCTAGTAATTTTCCATATTCTCAATATCAAGCAAGCATATTGGGTCGATTAAGTATCAAGTGAGCACTTTACCTGGCCTTCATATCAAAAGCAACTTACCTGGCCTTAATATCAAGAGAGCAACCTACCTAGTCTTCATATCAAGCAAGCAACTTACCTGTCTTAAATATAAATCAAGAATCCTACTTTGCTTTAATAACAAGCAAAAATTTGACCTAGCCATCATACCAAGCGAACAACCTACGTGGTCCTCATAACAAGTAAGCACCTTACCTGTCTTAAATATCAAGAAATGTTTTTACCTGACTTTTATATCAAGTAAGCAGCTTACCTGGCCTTCATATCAAGCGAGCAACTCACCTGGCCTACATAGCAAACTAGCATCTTCATAGCAAACTAGCATGTTACTCAACCTTAACATTAAGTGAGCAACTTATCTGGTTTTAATTTCAAGCACGAATTTTACCTGCCTTCATATCAAGCAAGCAATTTATTATTATTATTATATATATATATATATATATATATATATATATATATGTATATATTTTTATATATATATATATATATATATCTATATCTATATATATATATATATATATATATATATATATATATATATATATATATATATATATATATATATATATATATACACACCCAAGGCACTTCCCCCAATTTTGGGGGGTAGCCGACATCAACAAATAAACAAAACAAAAAGGGGACCTCTACTCTCTACGTTCCTTCAGCTCAACCAGGGACTCAACCGAGTTCAGCTGGTACTACTAGGGTGCCACAGCCCAACCTCCCACATTATCCACCACAGGTGAAGCTTCATAATGCTGAATCCCCTACTGCTGCTACCTCCGCGGTCATCTAAGACACCGGAGGAAGCAGCAGGGCCTACCGGAACTGCGTCACAATCGCTCGCCATTCATTCCTATTTTTAGCACGCTCTCTTGCCTCTCTCACATCTATCCTCCTATCACCCAGAGCTTTCTTCACACCATCCATCCACCCAAACCTTGGCCTTCCTCTTGTACTTCTCCCATCAACTCATGCATTCATCACCTTCTTTAGCAGACAACCATTTTCCATTCTCTCAACATGGCCAAACCACTTCAACACATTCATATCCACTCTAGCCGCTAACTCATTTCTTACACCCGTTCTCTCCCTCACCACTTCGTTCCTAACCCTATCTACTCGAGATACACCAGCCATACTCCTTAGACACTTCATCTCAAACACATTCAATTTCTGTCTCTCCATCACTTTCATTCCCCACAACTCCGATCCATACATCACAGTTGGTACAATCACTTTCTCATATAGAACTCTCTTTACATTCATGCCCAACCCTCTATTTCTTACTACTACCTTAACTGCCCCCAACACTTTGCAACCTTCATTCACTCTCTGACGTACATATGCTTCCACTCCACCATTTGCTGCAACAACAGACCCCAAGTACTTAAACTGATCCACCTCCTCAAGTAACTCTCCATTCAACATGACATTCAACCTTGCACCACCTTCCCTTCTCGTACATCTCATAACCTTACTCTTACCCACATTAACTCTCAACTTCCTTCTCTCACACACCCTTCCAAATTCTGTCACTAGTCGGTCAAGCTTCTCTTCTGTGTCTGCTACCAGTACAGTATCATCCGCAAGCAACAACTGATTTACCTCCCATTCATGGTCATTCTCGCCTACCAGTTTTAATCCTCGTCCAAGCACTCGAACATTCACCTTTCTCACCACTCCATCAACATACAAGTTAAACAACCACGGCGACATCACACATCCCTTTCTCAGCCCCACTCTCACCGGAAACCAATCACTCACTTCATTTCCTATTCTAACACATGCTTTACTACCTTTGTAGAAACTTTTCACTGCTTGCAACAACCTTCCACCAACTCCATATAACCTCATCACATTCCACATTGCTTCCCTATCAACTCTTATCATATGCTTTCTCCAGATCCATAAACGCAACATACTCCTCCTTACCTTTTGCTAAATATTTCTCGCATATCTGCCTAACTGTAAAAATCTGATTCATACAACCCCTACCTCTTCTAAAACCACCCTGTACTTCCAAGATTGCATTCTCTGTTTTATCCTTAATCCTATTAATCAGTACTCTACCATACACTTTCCAACTACAGCTTTAATCAGACTGTGGAATGATCTTCCTAGTGAGGCAGTTGAATCGGTGGAACTTCAGAAGTTCAATCTTGCAACGAATATTTTTATGCTTAACAGGTTTATACAAATATCTCTTCTTATTTTATATATGAAAGATCTATTTTACTTTGTTTATAATCTTGAGATATTCTATTTTCATTACTATTTGTGTAGTATACTTATTTACTTTCCTCTCTGGACTATTTGCTTTTTCTTTTGGAGCCCTTGGCCTTATAGCATCTTGGTTTTCCAGCTAGGGCTGTAGCTTTGCTAGTAATAGTATTGATAATATTAATAATTTGAAAGCCGTCTCCTATTATTATTATTATTATTATTATTATTATTATTATTATTATTATTATTATTATTATTATTATTATTATTATTATTATTATTATTATTAATTGCTAAGTTACAACCTTAGTTGGTAAAGCAGGAGGCTATAAGCTCATGGACTTCAACAGGAAAAATAGCCCAGTGAGGAAAGGAAACAGGGAAAAATAAAATATTTCAAGAACAGTAACATTATCAAAATAAATATTTCCTTTATAAACTAAAATTTTTTTTCTAACAAAACAAGAGGAAGAGAAATTAGACAGAATAGTGTGCCCAAGTGTACCCTCAATCAAGAGAACTCTAACCCAAGACAGTTGAAGACCATGGTACAGAGGCTATGGCACTACCCTAGACTAGAGAACAATGGTTTGATTTTGGAGTGTCCTTCTCCTAGAAGAGCTGCTTACCTTAGCTAAAGAGTCTCTTCTACCTTTAACAATTAAAATGCAGTAGTTAAACCCTTAAGTGAAGAAGAATTGTTTGGTAATCTTCTATGAAGAGATAAATGCCGAGATGTTTGAATAGTCTGGTGATATTTCCCACAATACAAAAAACGGTCTCTTATATTTAATGATTTTCTTCAGAGAATACTACATATCATGTGATATTTTCAATTTTGCATAACGCAATGCAAAATCTACAATATTGTCTTTGTCGCAGAATATCAGTCAGCTGCTCCTTCATTAATCAGTGGAAATTCTCGCATTAGTGTGGCATTGAATCCTTTATATTACATGGAAGATATTATGTTGACTTTTATTGGTTTGCTTCTCTGATTTTCTTATGGTTAAACCTTGTGTTGGTTACACGTAGACTTTTATTTCACACAGGAAAAAATAAGTATTTGGAATTTTAATATGATTTTGCCTAAAATATTATCCTGATTTGATTCAGTGAGAGGAATCAGATTAATCTTTATTCTGAAAATCGAAAGAGATTCAGTTCCAGGGAGTCATTCTTCAGCTCTATGACTCTGCCTCAATGACTCTGGATCAATGAATTATTTGACAAACCTTTTATATTCGGAAGTTCGTCTTTTTCTTTGGCAGATCTGCCTCTTGGCTGAAGATGATCAATGTCCTTCTAAAAGTTTAATCTAATGAAGGCTTTAGGTACATTCTGTTTCATGCCTTAGTTCCTCTGTTGAGCTCAGCAATGAGTCATGTATCTGGCAGTTAGTCAGCGAGGTGGGTCGTAGCGAGGGTCCATTATGGTGTAGAATAGCAACATCATTCAATCATTCACTCTCAATTAAAACTTATCGAAATCACACAATTACTCTCTAGTCTTGGGTAGTGCCATAGCCTCTGCACCATGGTCTTCCACTCTCTTGGGTTAGAGTTCTCCTGCTTAAGGGTACACTAGGGCACACTTTTCTATCTTATTTCCTTTTGTTTTTGTTTTGTTTAAGTTATTATAGTTTATATAGAAAATATTTATTTTAATGTCACTGTTCTTAAAACATTTCATTTTTCCTTGTTTCCTTTCTTCACTTGGCCATTTTCCCTGTTGGGACCCCTGGGCTTGTAGCATCCTGCTTTTCCAACTAGGGTTGTAGCTCAGCAAGTAATAATAATAATAATAATAGGAAGGAGATATCATCTAGGTTAATGTGGGTAAGGGTTAGGTTGGCAAGGGAATGTTGGGCGTTTGTCAGTGCGTATAGGCCAGGTAGTGAGAAAAGTGAAGAAGAGCGGAATGAGTTCTGGAATGAATTAACTAGGTGTGTAGAAGGACTGGGTAGAAAGAATTATATAGTTGTCATGGGTGATTTAAATGCTAGAGTGGGCGCTGGAGAGGTAGAAGGTGTCATTGGGAAGTATGGCGTAGCAGGTGAAAATGAGAGTGGTGAGAGACTGTTGGATATGTGTGTTGAGCAAGAGATTGTGATGAGTAATAGCTTTTTCAAAAAGAAAGATAAAAATAAGTATACATGGCTAAGAGTGGCAAATGGAAGAGTAGTAGAAAGGGCATTAATGGATTATGTGTTGATAACTAAAAGAATGTTTGGAAGATTGAAAGACGTGCACGTGTTTAGGGGTATTGCTAACGGTATGTCTGATCATTTTTTGGTGGAAGGAAAATTAGTTGTAGCAAAAGAGTGGGGGAATAGAGTAGGTGAATGTAAAAGGGAGCTAATAAAACCGGGGTAAAAAGTAAATATCAGGAAAGGTTTAAAATGACATATGATGAAGTGAAAGTAAGAGAAACTGGCAATTTAGAGGAGGAGTGAAAGTTAGTAAAAGAAAATTTTGTTGGGATTGCAAGTGTTGTGTGTGGCAAGAAGGTTGTTGAAGGCAGCATGAGGAAGGGCAGTGAATGGTGGAATGAAGGAGTGAAGGTAAAAGTGGAAAAGAAAAAGAGGGCTTTTGAAGAATGGCTGCAGAGTAATAGTGCAGAGAAGTATGAAAAATATAGAGAGAAAAATGTGGAAGTAAAGCGCAAGGTACATGAGGCAAAGAGGACAGCTGACCTGAGGTGGGGTCAGGGATTGGGTCATTCATATGAAGAGAATAAGAAGAAGTTTTGGAAAGAAGTGAAGAGAGTAAGGAAGGCTGGCTCGAGAATTGAAGAGACAGTGAAAGATGGGAATGGGAGGTTGTTAAAAGGAGAGGAGGCAAGGAAAAGATGGGCGGAATATTTTGAAAGTTTACTGAATGTTGAGGATAATAGAGAGGCAGATATAATTGCTGTTGCAGGTGTTGAGGTGCCAGTGATGGGAGATGAGAATGAGAGAGAGATTACAATATATGAAGTGAGGAGAGCACTAGATGAAACGAGAGTAGGAAAAGCGTCTGGTATGGATGGTGTGAGAGCTGAGATGTTGAAGGAAGGGGGTGTGACTGTACTTGAATGGTTGGTGAGATTGTTTAATATGTGTTTTGTGTTGTCAATGGTACCAGTAGATTGGGTTTGTGCATGTATTGTACCACTATATAAGGGTAAGGGTGATGTGCATGAGTGTTGTAATTCAAGAGGTATTAGTTTGTTAAGCGTAGTTGGAAAAGTGTATGGTAGAGTAATGATTAATAGGATCAAGGATAAAACAGAGAATGCAATCTTAGAAATACAGGGTGGTTTTAGAAAAGGTAGGGGTTGTATGAATCAGATTTTTACAGTAAGGCAGATATGCGAGAAATATTTAGCAAAAGGTAATGAGGTGTATGTTGCGTTTATGGATCTGGAGAAAGCGTATGATAGAGTTAATAGGGAAGCAATGTGGAATGTGATGAGGTTATATGGAGTTGGTGGAAAGTTGTTGCAAGCAGTGAAAAGTTTCTACAAAGGTAGTAAAGCATGTGTTAGGATAGGAAATGAAGTGAGTGATTGATTTCCGGTGAGAGTGGGGCTGAGTCAGGGATGTGTGATGTCACCGTGGTTGTTTAACTTGTTTGTTGATATAGTGGTGAGAGAGGTGAATGCTCGAGTGCTTGGACGAGGATTAAAACTGGTAGACGAGAATGACCATGAATGGGAGGTAAATCAGTTATTGTTTGCGGAAGATACTGTACGGGTTGCAGACAGAAGAGAAGCTTGGCCGATTAGTGACAGAATTTGGAAGAGTTTGTGAGAGAAGGAAGTTGAGAGTTAATGTGGGTAAGAGTAAGGTTATGAGATGTACGAGAAGGGAAGGTGGTGCAAGGTTGAATGTCATGTTGAATGGAGAGTTACTTGAGGAAGTGGATCAGTTTAAGTACTTGGGGTCTGTTGTTGCAGCAAATGGTGGAGTGGAAGCAGATGTATGTCAGAGAGTGAATGAAGGTTGCAAAGTGTTGGGGGTAGTTAAGGGAGTAGTAAAAAATAGAGGGTTGGGCATGAATGTAAAAAGAGTTCTATATGAGAAAGTGATTGTACCAACTGTGATGTATGGATCGGAGTTGTGGGGAATGAAAGTGACGGAGAGACAGAAATTGAACGGGTGTAAGAAATGAGTTAGCAGCTAGAGTGGATATGATTGTGTTGAGGTGGTTTGGCCATGTTGAGAGAATGGAAAATGGCTGTCTGCTAAAGAAGGTGATGAATGCAAGAGTTGATGGGAGAAGTACAAGAGAAAGGCCAAGGTTTGGGTGGATGGATGGAGTGAAGGAAGCTCTGGGTGATACGAGGATAGATGTGAGAGAGGCAAGAGAGCGTGCTAGAAATAGGAATGAATGGCGAGCGATTGTGATGCAGTTCCGGTAGGCCCTGCTGCTGCCTCCAGTGCCTTAGATGACCGCGGAGGTAGCAGCAGTAGGGGATTCAGCATTATGAAGCTTCATCTGTGGTGGATAATGTGTGAGGGTGGGCTGTGGCACCCTAGCAGTACCAGCTGAACTCGGTTGAGTCCCTGGTTAGGCTGGAGGAACGTAGAGAGTAGAGGTCCCCTCTTTTGTTTTGTTCATTTGTTGATGTTGGCTAACCCCCAAAATTGGGGGGAAGTGCCTTGGTATATGTATGTATGTACTTCACCGCCATATAAGAATTTCTCAAACATTTCATTCTTAACTTAATTTATAACTTATTTCTACAGAGGAAAATTAGTTCAACAAACCCTTTTCAATTAATTTCCAAAACAAAGACTTGATTCAACAGTGTAATTATGGTGATTTATATTATGATACTGATGTTGGTTTCGCATTAATGGCCCAAATGTGATTTGAAGACCCTTAAGTTCACGTTATAAGTCTTCTATAGCCAATCTCTTGTCCACCCAGATCCAAATTAGGTAGAAGAAGGGCTTGGGCACTGATCCAATTTTATCTAATATGTTTATCAAGGACTCTTGGCTAAGGCATGACATATACCTGTACTTAATGTCTGTATTATTGATATTATGATTCTTTTATATAGAATAAGAAAATGAATAGACTTCAAGTCCTATCCCAAAGACGTTCCGTACCATACTGAAAGTATATAATTACATAAAGGATTAGCCTAGTTTGACACCAGATTAGTCTAACCATGTAGTAAATTACTTGTATGATTTTGTTGTGATAAACAGGAGGGAATGTATATGTAGTCAATTTAATCTAATAAAATTATCATTATTAATTAACTTACAGTTGCATAAGGAAGATTTTTCATTG
>NC_090749.1:97577240-97594740 GCF_036898095.1 Palaemon carinicauda | reverse complement strand
AGACCATCCAAGACTGGAAGATGCAAAATACACCGGAAGATGCATTAGCAACTCTATGGTGGATATACGAGGTGCCTCACACTGAGGGACCTGGGGGAACCCAAACAAAAAATAAGGCAATAAGGTAAGGTAAGTCTCTCTCTCTCTCTCTCTCTCTCTCTCTCTCTCTCTCTCTCTCTCTCTCAGAGTTACTTGCATAATTGATCAAATTATGAAAAAGGCATCTTTTATGTGGCACTAAAGATAAATTATTTATCTTTTTCGTTAGGAAATATGCTCTCTCTCTCTCTCTCTCTCTCTCTCTCTCTCTCTCTCTCTCTCTCTCTCTCTCTCTCTCTCTCTCTGTCAAAGTTACTTAAATAATTGATAACTGGTAATTGATCAAGTATACACGAATGTTCAAATACAACAGGTGTTATAGTTACAGGAAAATCATTATTTTCTCCACTCTGTAACATGGTCTTCCACAGTCCTTGGGTAGAGTTCTTTGGTTTGAGGGTACACTCGGGTACGCTACTCTATCTTTTATCTCATTCTCTTTTTTTTTTAATTATAGTTGATTTAAGAAAGATTTATTTTGATATTGTTACCGATCTTAGAATGTTTTATTTTAATTGTTCATTAATTCTGTCGTAGTTTATTTAATTTCTTATTTCATTTCCTCACTGGGTTATTTAATCTGTTGGAGCCCTTGGGCTTATAACATCCTACCTTTCCAACTAGGGCTGTAGCTTAGCTAGTAATAATAATAATAATAATAATGATAATAATGATAATAATAATGGTAATAATAATAATAATAATAATAATAATAATACTGATACTGATACTGATACTGATACTGATACTGATGCTGATGATAATGATAATGATAATATACCATACCATAACACACACACACATATATATATATATATATATATATATATATATATATTATATATAGATATATATATATATATATATATATACACTGTATATATATATATATATATATATATATATATATATATATATATATATATATATATATATATACGCAAGAGGTTATGGGTTTGAGCACGGATATTGATAACATCAAAGAAGTTAAAATCGAACAGAAAAAATACCCAGCGCCCAATAATATCAATAAATCAATTAAAACTATCCTATATATAAATGTGATTGTTAATAAATACATCAAAAGAGTTTACATCACCAAGAATATGCCAGGTCTTTAACATTTATTTTTTTTTCTAATTTCATCATATTTTTTCAGCTGTTTTTCTGACTGAACAAATTCTCTCTGAACGAAAATGAATGAAAATCTCTACTCGATTTCACTCATATCTTGATATACACATCAACGTATTGATAAGATCGTCTCCAGAATCAACCTTAATAAAACCTTTTGGTATTTCGATGCCAAAGGTCAGAGTCTGGGGTGCTTAAAGGATCGAACTTGGGGAGGGGGAGCTCCAGTCTCCTGTAAAAGGTTACCTTAATATCCTGTTTGGTATTTCCTTTGTTGAAGATTATTCTAATTGATTATATTAAGATGTTTGGCTGATTTCATTTTGAAATCGTATTAACGTTGAATGACGAATGTTGGACTGAAGTCGATTGATAATCATATTTTAGAGTTTTTAGAAGTTAAAACAAAAATTTAAAAACATCAATTTAATGTTCGTTATTAGAAATATATATTAGGATAATTATAATCTCAAAAGACTACGCATTCAATAATAATATTCGTTGGTATTGTGTCTTTGTTATGATAATACACTGAAACTCTGCTGTGTTTATCGAAAACAAAGAAGCCGTTTACATTCTGTCTTTGTAAATAAAAGGTCCCACCAGAAAAACATATTTGTTCCAATAAAAAGAAATAATTTCCCAATAAGTCTTTTGGCATAAAAATGTTCTTTAGCATCAAGTCTTTTTTTATACTATCTTCTTCTTCTTCTACTTCTTCTTCTTCTGAATAATATTTCAACATGAGATTTTCCTGCTGCCTCTGATTCTGTGCTAAAAGGGCGTCGTCACCTTCCTTCCTCTGAAGAATGACTCCTAAACATTTCCGGAAGAAGAAGAAGAAGAAGAAGAAGAAGAAGAAGAAGAAGAAGAAGAAGAAGAAGAAGAAGAGAAATGTCGAGAGACGTTTTAAAAGGAGCAATCCATCTTCATCTTCTTCTTTCCTTTCGGGAAATGTGTTTCTACTTTGCTTTCCATAACATTATGTAAACAGACGAAATATTTCACTCCTACGAAGTGCATTTTCCTCACTGACGGAAAACTATTTTTCCTTTTAGAGTTTTACCAAGTCGAGAAAGACTTATTTCGAAAATGCACTTATTCAATGTGTTTTAGGTCTCTCTCTCTCTCTCTCTCTCTCTCTCTCTCTCTCTCTCTCTCTCTCAAAGGGTGTATAACCAGAGAATCTAAATTCTCTGGGGAAAAATTGTAAAAGGAGCCACAATTTTTCTTCCCAGTAAATTTTTCTTCATTCTGGGTATGATGAAGAACCACTCGACTTTACACTCTACTTCATCACCTTCATCTGCTTACAAAAGAAACAGTTATTCCAACAATTCGTTTATTTGGAACCTTTCCCTCGTTTACACATATCTTACACATCCTGGTCAACAATTCAAGATTAAATGGTAAAGAAGATTGAAATATATACAAGTCGATGCTATTGAAGTCATTTTAAGATATTAATTGCAGAATAATGCTATTTACAATAAAACAAACTTTAAATTTTTTGTCTTAACAAAGAGAATATCTGAGTCTTGAACGAAGTAAATTGGAATTTATTTCATCTTCCAAAACATTATTGAAAAAATTCCCAATTGGATCCTTGATTGAATTCCATTTCCCCGTCTGAGGACAGAACACTCCGGGTTAGAATCTCTCTGAGGATTCCACAGGAGAGATTCCCTGGAGATCCCACCTGTCTGAGACGCCCGGGGAAGATTGCAGGGATTTGCCAGTCGCTGGAGATCACAGACGGATCGAATGTCTGTCGCCTTTCCCTCTTCTTTATTCTAAAATTTAATTTCATCTCCAAAGTTGTTCTCAGTTAGATGACTGTCAACTGGTATCAGGAATATAGGTAGTAGGTTGGCCAGGGCATCAGCCACCCGTTGAGATACTACCGCTAGAGAGTTATGGGGTCTTTTGAGAGACTGGACAGTACTACATTGTATCCTTCTCTCTTGTTACGGTTCCCCATTGCCTACACATACACTGAATAGTCTGGCTTATAATTTACATATTCCCCTCTGTCCTCATACACCTAACAACAGTGAGATTACTAAACAATTCTTCTTCGCTCAAGAGGTTACCTACTGTACTGTAATTGTTCAGTGATACTTTCTTCTTTGTAAGGGTAGTAGAGACTCTTTGGCTATGGTAAGCAGCTTTTCTAGGAGAAGGACACTCTGAAATCAAACCACTGTCCTGTAGTCTTGGGAATGATATCAGAAATAGAAAGATGCATTTTGCTCATTCATGATCAAACTCCAACACGCAGTGACGTGATTAGTTCGGAGGTCACTTATTTGTTAAACAAGAAAACTCAAGATAAAATATTGTATTTGGTATAATAAAACGAGCGAAGTGAATCGAAAACTATTTCCATGTAAACCATTAAGGGTTATTTTCTTTTTACTTCAGTATAAGAAAAAAGTGAAACTGGTCTCTCGTATAAGATCTCTCTTAAAGTTGTTAACAGCCTGTTAGTGAGAAGCCATTTTTTTCTGGAGCTCTGAGAGTACTACCGAAAATTAAAGAAAAATCCTTATATTATTTTCTCTAAAGCCTTAAGAACAACTCATGGCTGAACTTATATTGCATATACAAAGCAATACAAAGGTAGTTCAAAGTCTTCGTAGCTTTCCTTTGACAAAAAGAGGAAAAAAAAAAAATCAAGAAGACCGTTCAACTGCCACAAAACGATAACACGAACTTTGGTCAGTTGCTTTTCTTTGCAAACAATTTGGCTGATTGTGGGGATTTTCTCAGTTCCTTTAGACATCCAAAGATTTGGTTGATTGTATTTTTGAGGATTTATGAGGCATCAAAAAATAGTTTACCCATTATTATTGACTTGTCATCACATTTCAAGACTTGTGGTCCTTAGATAATCACACGAATTCTTCTCGCATTCTTGGCTCATTATTTTACACATTTTAATTAAATTTCTTAGAAATTGCAAGTGGTTCTTAGAGTATTTCAAAGACTATTCTTTAATTCTTGAATTAATCCAGATTGGTGTTTGGACTAGTAAACAAAAATGTTGGCAATAGTTTTCTTTTAGATTGATGTCATGTGTTTTAAATGTCCATTGAAATTCACTCTCATAAATCTATCTGTGTCTTTTATTATTGAGTCCCTCTTCTCTGTAGAGTTCTTTAGAAGCAGAATTCTTATTACTTGAAAGTTTGTCTTCTATATAGAAAGGATGATTGAAGAAAGGTTATTCAGACAGACGAGAAAACTACACTCCAACAGTTGTTCATTTTCCATCTTCTTATTATTAGTTTTTACATGAATCTGTGTGTTTAGAATCATCATATTATTATGTTATTCTGAAACATATCTGCAGAGAGAGAGAGAGAGAGAGAGAGAGAGAGAGAGAGAGAGAGAGAGAGAGAAAGTATACTACTCTCGTAAGTTCAAAGCCAAAACAATACTTCTTTTTGTTTCTTATCCTTGGAAACTCGACGCCTAACCCCAACAGAGAAACCACAGAAGAACCTTTCTGTCAAATCTCTTTGATTCGCCTCTTTTCAGACCGAGAATCTTTGTTTACTCGTGCTTTTGCGTCCTTTTTGCTTTATAGGCCGGGAGAGAGCCGATGCAGATAAGAGTCAATATACAATGGGATGAGAGGTAAGAGGGAGGGAGGGAGGCCTCGAGGTCATGACCCGGGAGGTAGGGGAGGTCAATCCTGGTTCTGGGGACTTAAACGAGTTCATAAAGTCATTCAAAAGGTAATTTTAGTGAGTCAAAGTTACCAGAATTACAGACGTCATTCACGAATTCTGGTATCTTGGAAAGAGGATAGTTACCATCACCATCCTGGCACCCAGAGATTAAAGGTTGTATGAGTGAAACAGTGGACATCGTGGACTAACTGGGATTAAGCGTATGATTAAGAAGGATAGAATAGGGACAATTGATATCCCATGACAAATGTTAATGAATACTCACTCGGTTATTCACCTACATCCATAATCCTGTTATTCACCTTTATGAGAGAATGATTATGTGGCATGGTGAACCTATCCTTGAGTGTTGGGTCTTCCATTTCCATTTCCATATCGTTCTATTTTTCCTATGAATAATTCCCAGTCCATCTCACCCTGACACCTCCTTTTTACCTTTCCTCATCCTCCTATCTTCTTTAGGAAACCTCCCACACTTCATCTATTCTTCAATTCCTCCGACCTTTATCCTTTCCCCATATGCTTGAAGTACTTCGAAATCTCGTCCCTCTATGGTATCACAACCATATATGTTCATTAGTACATTAAATATGAAGTTAAAGTCCCTTAGAAATAACCTTATTTCAAATGACATCTATCTCTATTGTATAATGCATTTGTGTATTTTGATCCAGAGCTAAATTCTACTTGATGTCGACAGAGCCTCTTTTAGCACGACCTCTGGATGGAGGAATTGGAGCAGTTCTGGATGATAAAGTCTTTTTGAAGAAGTGGACAAACGGTGAAGGGCTACACGAGTGAACAAATAAAGGAGTCAAGAACGAAGTGAGAGGGAGTGGGGGAGAGGGAGAGGGAGAGGGAGAGAGAGGGGTGGAGTGTTCTGTAGATGAAGCATTATTGAGAATTTGTTGGAGAAAAACACAAGCGATGTTGATGATGATTTTAGGACGGCTCTCCTCCTAATTACTACAGATCCTTGTGAAGAGAAAGCAACAGAAAGTGTCTCCTCAGACACATTGTGCTAACAAGGGAACATTATGATATCATCTCCATCTCTCTCTCTCTCTCTCTCTCTCTCTCTCTCTCTCTCTCTGTCAGCCCCAAAGGAAGCTTCTCAATTCAGTCCATTGGAAACCTTTTTACAGTGAAAAGAAATTGAATCTTTGTCCATTATCTCATCTTTTGTAGGGATGCACAGCAGAAGAAGAAGAAGAAGAAGAAGAAGAAGAAGAAGAAGAAGAAGAAGAAGAAGAAGAAGAAGAAGAAGAAGAAGAAGAAGACCATAAAGAGGCTAGAAATAAACTTCCTAAACGTTCCATATATGATCACGGCAACCTTTACAGCATTATGCAAAACGGGACACTTGCATTGTATGTGGTTTTTACATACAGCAGAGAGAGAGAGAGAGAGAGAGAGAGAGAGAGAGAGAGAGAGATGTAGGGAATAAGTGAAAACTAAAAAAGGAAATTTCTCAAGAGCCTTAATCTAAAATCAGTATAATAATATTGGTATGATTAATCACAACTGAAATTTTCTCCAAGACGGTCGACGGACATTCCAAGATTGTCATTTCCATCTGTATTGTTTGGCCTTGTGATCCAGCGCTGGGGGCCGGGTAGGTCATTCAGTTGCATTAGGATAATCCTAAAGGGGTTGGAAAGAAAGAAAGCTGGAGCAGAGGTAAACTAGAATGATGAAAAGTGGATGCAAAAGGAGGATGAGGTTAAACTGCAATGATCTTCAAGTAATGCCTACAGTGTGCCACATAATGTGGACTGATAACAATACCCCGTTATGTCACCTCTAATAATTTTAAGTCTTTTTTTCTATCGGTGGACCTTTTCGGTTTGACTGCCGCAAAAATTATGAAACTAAAATACACTTTTCTAATGCAGTTTTTTTAAGCTCTTTCCGAAAATGTAATTATTTTTTTTTCGAGAAATAAAAAATAAAATGGTTAGGTTAGGTTAGACTCTCGAAACATTAGTTTTGTGTGATGTGAATAAACACAACGATAAACAATAAGGAAAATTAATTTGTTAAACAGAGAAAGAAACTGCTGTTTCGAACCCAGTTAATTTCTTAATACACAAATCCCTTCCATTCCAGGAATCCATTCCCGTTGGAATATTGCTTTTATTTTCTTGTTTTTAGATGAGTTCAAATGTAATCCTTATCTACAGAGACACTCAAATCTTATAACTTAAATTTTAATCTTAAAATTGTTTTGAAATTTCCATTTATTTATTACTTCCTATTCTAGTGCAATAACTTGAAGAATTACATATATATTATATATATATATATATATATATATTATATATATAAATATATATATATATATATATATATACAGAGAGAGAGAGAGAGAGAGAGAGAGAGAGAGAGAGAGAGAGAGAGAATTTAAATACCTCCTTTCATCTCAATGTCCAACGTTCTGGAAACATATCTTCTCAAGTAGAAACATTTTGAACGTTTCTTCTTTGTTTTAGATTGTACAATACGTGTTTCATACATGCTCGTACACTGTGACGGTATTGCTGTTTTTATCTCTCGCTTTCCCCGCACTGATAATATAGACCTGTTTCAGCTTGCTATGGCATGCATTGTATTGTTAGAATGTTGTGTCCTTCTTGCTCTCAACTATTTGTATATAAGCTCATTGTCTCGTTGAATAAACTCAGCTGCATTTACCTCGCCACTCTGTTAGAGCCTAAACATGGTCGTTGCCACATTGGTGACTGTCATGGATAGATAAAATACTTTGAAAAGGATATGATTTAAAAGACAAAAATATCTTTCTGCGAGACGAAATTCAACTACCGTATCGTTTGGTCAAACCTGTCATCACTTCACCGTGGTCAACATTTTGAAAGTAAACCACTTCCACTTACTGAATAAATGCCGGCTAAAAGGAACCACTTCCACTTACAGAATAAATGCCGACTAAAAGGAACCACTTCCGCTTATGGAATAAATGCCGGCTAAAAGGAACCACTTCCACTTACTGAATAAATGCCGACTAAAAGGAACCACTTCCGCTTACTGAATAAATGCCGGCTAAAAGGAACCACTTCCACTTACGGAATAAATGCCGACTAAAAGGAACCACTTCCACTTACTGAATAAATACCGGGTAAAACGAACATCCACTTCCGCTTACGGAATAAATGCCGACTAAAAGGAACCACTTCCGCTTACGGAATAAATGCCGACTAAAAGGAACCACTTCCGCTTACGGAATAAATGCCGACTAAAAGGAACCACTTCCACTTGCTGAATAAATACCGGGAAAAACTAAACATCCACTTCCACTTACGGAATAAATGCCGACTAAAAGGAACCACTTCCGCTTACGGAATAAATGCCGGCTAAAAGGAACCACTTCCACTTACGGAATAAATGCCGACTAAAAGGAACCACTTCCACTTACTGAATAAATACCGGGTAAAATGAACATCCACTTCCACTTACGGAATAAATGCCGACTAAAAGGAACCACTTCCGCTTACGGAATAAATAGCGGGTAAAACGAACATCCAGATCCGCTTATGGGATAAATGCTGACTGAAGGGAACCACTTCCGCTTACGGAATAAATGCCGACTAAAAGGAACCACTTCCACTTACTGAATAAATACCGGGTACGAACATCCATTTCCACTTACGGTATAAATGCCGACTAAAAGGAACCACTCCCGCTTACGGAATAAATGCCGGCTAAAAGGAACAAATTCCACTTACGGAATAAATGCCGACTAAAAGGAACCACTTCCACTTACTGAATAAATACCGGGTAAAACGAACATCCTCTTCCGCTTATGGAATAAATGCCGACTAAAAGGAACCACTTCCACTTACGGAATATATGCCGACTAAAAGGAACCACTTCCACTTACTGAATAAATACCGGGTAAAACGAACATCCACTTCCACTTACGGTATAAATGCCGACTAAAAGGAACCACTCCTGCTTACGGAATAAATGCCGGCTAAAAGGAACCACTTCCACTTACGGAATAAATGCCGACTAAAAGGAACCACTTCCACTTACTGAATAAATACCGGGTAAAACGAACATCCACTTCCGCTTACGGAATAAATGCTGACTAAAAGGAACCACTTCCGCTTACGGAATAAATGCCGACTGAAAGGAACCACTTCCGTTTACGGAATAAATGCCGGCTAAAAAGAATCACTTCCACTTACTGAATAAATACCGGGTAAAACAAACATCCACTTCCGCTTACGGAATAAATGGCGACTAAAAGGAACCACTTCCGCTTACGGAATAAATGCCGACTAAAAGGAACCACTTCCGCTTACGGAATAAATGCCGACTAAAAGGAACCACTTCCACTGGCTGAATAAATACCGGGAAAAACTAAACATCCACTTCCACTTACGGAATAAATGCCGACTAAAAGTAACCACTTCCGCTTACGGAATAAATGCCGGCTAAAAGAAACCACTTCCACTTACGGAATAAATGCCGACTAAAAGGAACCACTTCCACTTACTGAATAAATACCGGGTAAAATGAACATCCACTTCCACTTACGGAATAAATGCCGACTAAAAGGAACCACTTCCGCTTACGGAATGAATGCCGACTAAAAGGAACCACTTCCACTTACTGAATAAATACCGGGTAAAACGAACATCCACTTCCACTTACGGTATAAATGCCAACTAAAAGGAACCACTCCCGCTTACGGAATAAATGCCGGCTAAAAGGAACCACTTCCACTTACGGAATAAATGCCGACTAAAAGGAACCACTTCCACTTACTGAATAAATACCGGGTAAAACGAACATCCACTTCCGCTTACGGAATAAATGCCGACTAAAAGGAACCACTTCCGCTTACGGAATAAATGCCGACTAAAAGGAACCACTTCCGCTTACGGAATAAATGCCGACTAAAAGGAACCACTTCCACTTGCTGAATAAATACCGGGAAAAACTAAACATCCACTTCCACTTACGGAATAAATGCCAACTAAAAGGAACCACTTCCGCTTGCGGAATAAATGCCGGCTAAAAGGAACCACTTCCACTTACGGAATAAATGCCGACTAAAAGGAACCACTTCCACTTACTGAATAAATACCGGGTAAAATGAACATCCACTTCCACTTACGGAATAAATGCCGACTAAAAGGAACCACTTCCGCTTACGGAATAAATAGCGGGTAAAACGAACATCCAGATCCGCTTATGGAATAAATGCTGACTGAAGGGAACCACTTCCGCTTACGGAATAAATGCCGACTAAAAGGAACCACTTCCACTTACTGAATAAATACCGGGTACGAACATCCATTTCCACTTACGGTATAAATGCCGACTAAAAGGAACCACTCCCGCTTACGGAATAAATGCCGGCTAAAAGGAACAAATTCCACTTACGGAATAAATGCAGACTAAAAGGAACCACTTCCACTTACTGAATAAATACCGGGTAAAACGAACATCCTCTTCCGCTTATGGAATAAATGCCGACTAAAAGGAACCACTTCCGCTTACGGAATATATGCCGACTAAAAGGAACCACTTCCACTTACTGAATAAATACCGGGTAAAACGAACATCCACTTCCACTTACGGTATAAATGCCGACTAAAAGGAACCACTCCTGCTTACGGAATAAATGCCGGCTAAAAGGAACCACTTCCACTTACGGAATAAATGCCGACTAAAAGGAACCACTTCCACTTACTGAATAAATACCGGGTAAAATGAACATCCACTTCCGCTTACGGAATAAATGCTGACTAAAAGGAACCACTTCCGCTTACGGAATAAATGCCGACTAAAAGGAACCACTTCCGTTTACGGAATAAATGCCGGCTAAAAAGAACCACTTCCACTTACGGAATAAATGCCGACTAAAAGGAACCACTTCCACTTACTGAATAAATACCGGGTAAAACGAACATCCACTTCCGCTTACGGAATAAATGGCGACTAAAAGGAACCACTTCCGCTTACGGAATAAATGCCGACTAAAAGGAACCACTTCCGCTTACGGAATAAATGCCGACTAAAAGGAACTACTTCCACTGGCTGAATAAATACCGGGAAAAACTAAACATCCACTTCCACTTACGGAATAAATGCCGACTAAAAGGAACCACTTCCACTTACGGAATAAATGCCGGCTAAAAGGAACCACTTCCACTTACGGAATAAATGCCGACTAAAAGGAACCACTTCCACTTACTGAATAAATACCGGGTAAAATGAACATCCACTTCCACTTACGGAATAAATGCCGACTAAAAGGAACCACTTCCGCTTACGGAATGAATGCCGACTAAAAGGAACCACTTCCACTTACTGAATAAATACCGGGTAAAACGAACATCCACTTCCACTTACGGTATAAATGCCAACTAAAAGGAACCACTCCCGCTTACGGAATAAATGCCGGCTAAAAGGAACCACTTCCACTTACGGAATAAATGCCGACTAAAAGGAACCACTTCCACTTACTGAATAAATACCGGGTAAAACGAACATCCTCTTCCGCTTACGGAATAAATGCCGACTAAAAGGAACCACTTCCGCTTACGGAATGAATGCCGACTAAAAGGAACCTCTTCCACTTACTGAATAAATACCGGGTAAAACGAACATCCACTTCCGCTTACGGAATAAATGCTGACTAAAAGGAACCACTTCCGCTTACGGAATAAATGCCGGCTAAAAGGAACCACTTCCACTTACGGAATAAATGCCGACTAAAAGGAACCACTTCCACTTACTGAATAAATATCGGGTAAAACGAACATCCACATCCGCTTACGGAATAAATGTTGACTAAAAGGAACCACTTCCGCTTACGGAATAAATGCCGACTAAAAGGAACCACTTCCACTTACTGAATAAATACCGGGTAAAACGAACATCCACTTCGACTTACGGAATAAATGCCGACTAAAAGGAACCACTTCCGCTTACGGAATAAATGCCGGCTAAAAGGAATCACTTTCACTTACGGAATAAATGCCGACTAAAAGGAACCACTTCCACTTACTGAATAAATATCGGGTAAAACGAACATCCACATCCGCTTACGGAATAAATGCCGACTAAACGGAACCACTTCCGCTTACGGAATAAATGCCGGCTAAAAGGAACCACTTCCACTTACGGAATGAATGCCGACTAAAAGGAACCACTCCCACTTACGGAATAAATGCCGACTAAAAGGAACCACTTCCGCTTACGGAATAAATGCCGGCTAAAAGGAACCACTTCCACTTACGGAATAAATGCCGACTAAAAGGAACCACTTCCACTTACTGAATAAATATCGGGTAAAACGAACATCCACATCCGCTTACAGAATAAATGCCGAGTAAAAGGAACCACTTCCACTTACGGAATAAATGCCGGCTAAAAGGAACCACTTTCACATACGGAATAAATGCCGACTAAAAGGAACCACTTCCACTAACTGAATAAATATCGGGTAAAACGAACATCCACTTCCGCTTTCGGAATAAATGCTGACTAAAAGGAACCACTTCCGCTTATGGAATAAATACCGGGTAAAACGAACATCCTCTTCCACTTACGGAATAAATGCCGACTAAAAGGAACCACTTCCACTTACTGAATAAATACCGGGTAAAATGAACATGCACTTCCGCTTATGGAATAAATGCCGACTAAAAGGAACCACTTCCGCTTACGGAATAAATGCCGACTAAAAGGAACCACTTCCACTAACTGAATAGATACCGGGTAAAACGAACATCCACTTCCACTTACGGAATAAATGCTGACTAAAAGGAACCACTTCCGCTTACTGAATAAATGCCGGCTAAAAGGAACCACTTCCACTTACGGAATAAATGCCGACTAAAAGGAACCACTTCCACTTACTGAATAAATACCGGGTAAAACGAACATCCACTTCCGCTTACGGAATAAATGCCGACTAAAAGGAACCACTTCCACTTACTGAATAAATACCGGGTAAAACGAACATCCACTTCCGCTTACGGAATAAATGCCGACTAAAAGGAACCACTTCCACTTACTGAATAGATATCGGGTAAAACGAACATCCACTTCCACTTACGGAATAAATGCCGACTAAAAGGAACCACTTCCGCTTACGGAATAAATGCCGGCTAAAAGGAACCACTTCCACTTATGGAATAAATGCCGACTAAAAGGAACCACTTCCACTTACTGAATAAATACCGTGTAAAACGAACATCCACTTCCGCTTACGGAATAAATGCCGACTAAAAGGAACCACTTTTGCTTACGGAATAAATGCCGACTAAAAGGAACCAATTATACTTACTGAATAAATACCGGGTAAAACGAACATCCACTTCCACTTATGGAATAAATGCCGGCTAAAAGGAACCACTTCCACTTACGGAATAAATGCCGACTAAAAGGAACCACTTCCACTTACTGAATAAATACCGGGTAAAACGAACATCCTCTTCCGCTTACGGAATAAATGCCGACTAAAAGGAACCACTTCCACTTACTGAATAAATACCGGGTAAAACGAACATCCTCTTCCGCTTACGGAATAAATGCCGACTAAAAGGAACCACTTCCACTTACTGAATAAATACCGGGTAAAATGAACATCCACTTCCGCTTACGGAATAAATGCCGGCTAAAAGGAACCACTTCCACTTACGGAATAAATGCCGACTAAAAGGAACCACTTCCACTTACTGAATAATTACTGGTTAAAACGAACATCCTCTTCTGCTTACGGAATAAATGCCGGCTAAAAGGAACCACTTCCACTTACGGAATAAATGCCGACTAAAAGGAACCACTTCCACTTACTGAATAAATACCGGGTAAAACGAACATCGTCTTCCGCTTACGGAATAAATGCCAGCTAATACGAACCACCAGAAAAGAAAACGTTATCCGGTACCATTACAATCTACAGTAGATGATGACTACCTTGCCCTTTAGAGATGTGAATTTTTAGGTATCCAGGAACTCTATCTGTCAATGCTCTCTCTCTCTCTCTCTCTCTTTCTCTCTCTCTATGTGTAAGGATGCAGAAGAAATCATTGATATAACCTATGATGCCATCCAACAACATACTTATGAAGAAATAAATTACCAGATGGAAACAAATAATAGACCCAAGAGACTCTACCCGGACCTACATAATTTTAGGGAAGAGCAAGAACAAGAAAAAATAGAAAAGAAGGATATAGTCTGCAATATGCTGAAAAGAGGGAATTGCAGATTTGGCGAAAGATGCTACTACAAGCATCCAAAGATATGCCATAATTATGAAATATATGGTAAATGTGCGTATTTAGACGGATATGGAGACGAATGCAGAGATCTCCATCCAAAAATATGCAAAAACCTAAAAGAAGGAAAAGGATGCATTTACAACAAAAAATGTCGATATATGCATCCTGCAACCATGAATGAAAGTAAGAAAACTCAGCAAACTGAAAAGAAAAATGAAAGCAAAAAAGAAACAAAAAAAGAAACAAAAAAGCAGGCCGTGTATATACCGCGCTTTGAACCAAGAGCCCCAAGATATGACGCCTTTCAACCCAAACCGGCACATTTAGAGCCCAACTACAAAGAATGCATCTATAATGCCAGGGGTTGGTGCAGATATGGGGACAGTTGCAGGTATACACACACAAATAAATATGAAGGCGAAAGAGCAAATATAATAGAAAAGTTGGATTTTTTAATGGCAGAATTCCGGGAAATGAAGAAAAGAACATCATATCAGAACAGGAAGGAAGCATGGGAGAATCCATATTATTACCAATATTAAATAATGGGGATGAAACACAAACCATAATAGTAATGAATGCACAGGGTTTAGTCACGAGTAACTCTAAAAGGAAAATAGAGTTCTTAGAAGAACTAACCCAAATTGAAAAAATAGATATATTAAATATAAGTGAAACATGGTATTCCCAAGAGACTGGCAGTGATGACCAGATAAAGGGTTTCCAAACTTATAGATCAGACAGAAAAAATAGGAATCAAGGGGGAACCGCAATATATGGAAGAGACATAAATCAAGGAAAAGTATGTGAAAAATACAGCAACACAGAATGTGAATTGATTGCGGTAGAATTTGAATTTGAAAAACTAATGAATATTGTAGTTTACAGACCCCCAAACACTAAGGAGTTTGACATAATAATAGAAAAAATAGATGATATATGTAGAAACCATAAAGACTGGAATATACTCCTATCCGGAGATTTTAACTTTCCTTTCGTGGATTGGAAAGAACGGATAGAAGAAAGTGGTTGTATGTATACATATAAAAAAGATAGTAATAGTAGCGCAGAAGATAAGAGGCAATTTGAAAAGCTTCAAGATATGCTATTAGAACATAATATGCAACAAATAAACCACATTCCAACAAGAAAGGAAAATGTCCTAGATCTAGTATTTGTGAATGAGGTGAATTATGTTAAAGAAATAATAGTGTATAACACGGGAATTTCAGACCACAATGTCATAGAATTGATAGTTCATTCCAAAGCAAGTGATCACAGAATTAATAAAAGCACAAAACTTTGGGAAGGATATGGAAAATATAACTTTTACAGTAAGAATATAAAATGGTCAGAAATAAATGAAGAACTGAATAAAGAATGGAAAAATGTATTTATAAGTGATAATATACAGGTAAATACGGATATACTGTACAAAATACTGGAGAAAATTGTTGAAAAATATGTACCGAAAAAAAACAATAAACAAAAGACGTGCATACCAAGAGACAGAAGGATCTTATTTCAGAAAATTAAAAAGTGGAAGAAAAATCTTGCAAAAGAAAAAAATGTGTGGAAAATGAGGGAAATAAAATGTAAGATAGAAAATGCAGAACAAAAGATTATACAGTCGAAAGAAAATGAAAAAAGGGACTTAGAAGAAAGGACACTTCAAAATATAAAAAGAAACCCCAAAGTACTTTACTCCTATGCAAAAAAGATGAATAAAAGGAGAATAGAAATAGGCCCTCTAAGAATTGAAGGACGGCTAACGAATGAAAAAAAGGAAATATGCAACATATTAGCAGAAAAATATAAGAGTGAGTTCACGCCAAGAATTGCGAATGAGAATAATGAAACAGAAATGAGAGAAGAAAATGTTGAATATCTAACGGATATAGATATTAATGAAGCAGATATTGTCACGGCTATAAACGAAATTAAAAATGGATCGGCAGCCGGACCAGATGGAGTTCCAGCGATTTTGTTAAAAAAAACTGCAAACACTATCGCGAAGCCACTTGCAATACTGCTAAGACAGAGTATAGATATGAGCGAGATATATGTTAAACATAAATTAGCTTATATAACCCCTATCTTCAAAAGTGGATCAAGACTAGAGGCAAGCAATTATAGACCTGTTAGTCTAACATCACATATTATGAAAGTGTATGAGAGGGTAATAAAAAAGAAAATAATGAACCATTTGGTCAAAAATAATTTGTTTAATATGGGTCAACACGGTTTCGTACCTGGAAAAAGTACACAGACCCAACTGATAGCTCACTATGAAAACATATACAATAATATGATAAATGAAAAAGACACAGATGTGATCTATCTAGATTTTGCAAAAGCCTTTGACAAGGTAGACCATAACATATTGGAGAAAAAAATGAGAAAGCATAATATTGTGGGAAAGATAGGAAAATGGGTAAAAGAATTCCTGCAAAACAGAAAACAGATAGTGGTTGCAAATGACGAGAAATCAGATGAAGCCCAGGTAATATCTGGTGTGCCCCAAGGTACGGTATTAGCTGCACTGCTATTTGTTATTATGATCTCAGACATAGACTGTGATGTTGAAAACTCCGTAGTGAGAAGTTTCGCCGATGACACAAGAATAAGTAGAGAAATTACTTGTGATGAAGATAGGAACTCACTACAAAGAGATCTAAACAAAATATATGAATGGGCGGAGATAAATAGGATGGTATTTAACTCCGATAAATTCGAATCAATAAATTATGGAAACAGAGAAGGAATGGTGTATGCATACAAGGGACCTAATAATGAGACAATCACAAACAAGGAAGCAATTAAAGACCTTGGTGTAATTTTAAATAGGAATATGTTATGCAACGACCAAATAGCAACACTGTTGGCTAAATGTAAAGCAAAAATGGGAATGCTATTCAGACACTTTAAAACAAGAAAAGCTGAACACATGATTATGCTTTACAAAACTTATGTGCGTAGTACACTCGAGTACTGCAATGTGATATGGTACCCACACTACCAAAAGGATATTGCGCAAATAGAGAGTGTACAAAGGTCCTATACTGCTAGAATAGAAGAAGTTAAGGACCTTGATTACTGGGAAAGACTGCAATTTTTAAAACTATACAGTCTAGAAAGGAGAAGAGAACGCTACATGATAATACAAGCATGGAAGCAAATAGAAGGAATTGATGAAAACATCATGGAGCTTAAAGTATCAGAAAGAGCAAGCCGAGGTAGATTAATAGTACCAAAAAGCATTCCAGGTAAACTGAGAAAGGCGCACAGGACATTAATCCACTA
>NC_090749.1:97542240-97572240 GCF_036898095.1 Palaemon carinicauda | reverse complement strand
CCCTTTCTAAAGAGATACTTGCCCGTATTGATTGAGGGAAAAGGACCACCGCGTATAATAGGAGAGCAGCTATCTTTATTTCAATACTAAATAGGTAGAATATATTGGAATATTATTCAAGTCGCTTATATCTTTAGATTTGCTCTTCATTTCAGGAAAAGGGAGAAATGATAATACTATTTTCTCTCTCTCTCTCTCTCTCTCTCTCTCTCTCTCTCTCTCTCTCTCTCTCTCTCTCTCACTGACATACCTTTCATGTATGTACTGCATAGTTAAACAAGAGAATAGCCTCATATTCATTTCCTTTCTTCGCCAGCAGCAGCAGACTTTTGCAGTTATGCACCAAAACGAGTCTCATTATGAGCTCTTTCTTATTCTTGTATTCCAAATTGTCCACATGCATAAATATGTTCGAGTTACTCTCTCTCTCTCTCTCTCTCTCTCTCTCTCTCTCTCTCTCTCTTTCTTGTAATCTTATATGGGGTTAATAAATTTCAGAGAACCTTTTTATCTCTGTTCCTTAGTCTCCCAAACATTCCTCTTCCGCCTTTGTTTACAAAACGAATCCAGCGTTGAGGAATATTTTATTTTGCGGGAAGAGATAGTCTTCAGGGAAGGTGGGAACTTGTCTACTAAAATTAGAGGAGGAAGTGGGGGATTAGGGGCTGAGAGGGTGGGGGAAGGGCTTATTTAGGGAGAGATTGTTACCATCTTATTTTCATAATGACCTAATAACATTTAAGTTCGCTGAAGTAGAGAATTCTCTGAGAAACTTTGTAAAATAGCCAACTTTTCTCCTCGTAAATTTTCACTTCGTTTGGACGTTTTCTTTTGGGAATTTATCATAAGAAATTTATGAGTTGGAGAATAATTACTTCGTTATCATTACTGTTGTACGTGACCTGTCAAACATGACGACTAAATATTTAAATAGATTTGCACACCCAAGAACATAGCCAGACACTTGCTCTTCATTATATAGGTGATTATTATTATTATTATTATTATTATTATTATTATTATTATTATTATTATCATTATTATTAAAAACTCTTATAATGATCCATCTTCTGATCCTCCTTCATATTTCTTATTATTATCAATTTTTATTTTCATAATTTTAACTCATCTCATCAATTATAATCATCATCATCATCCTTTCCTTTAAGAATGTCACATCACCCTTATCATTATTATCAGCGTCATACAAAAGTAAAGGAGCCACAATATAAGGTGAACTACCAGGTCTCTCTCTCTCTCTCTCTCTCTCTCTCTCTCTCTCTCTCTCTCTCTCTCTCTCTCTCTCTCTCTCTCTCAGAAAGTGAGCAAGTGAATTGGCACTACATTTGCAAGAGTAATTTTTAGCTAATGAATAGAGAGAGAGGGAGAGAGAGAGGGGGAGAGAGAGAGAGAGAGAGAGAGAGAGAGAGAGAGAGAGAGGAAATATTTTATCACTGACTTACAATTCATAGCGAAAGACCAGAACAACGGAATGGAATAAATATTGTCGAATTGGACAGGAACTGACGGAACTGAGGAAACTCGGTTCTGATGTGGAGTTGGATCATTCCGTTCTGGACACTAGAACGACCAAAGTTTTTTATTATTTCTGTCGGGGAAAAATAAGAGGAATAATAGCCTTTAAAACTAAAGCGAGGATTGGTTTACATATATTTATTGATGTCCTTCGAATTGAAGACAACTTCTGCTTCGCTGTGATGGGGATGAAGTTAGATATGTTGTCGTTGGTGCCATCTTGCATGGCTGTGAAGACCAATTCTGGATCCACACACTGCCACACAACTGGCAAGTCAGGTCTGGGTTGACCGGGGGTATCCGATCTCGATGGTTGTGTCTTCTCTCCCTGCGCTGTTGTCTTGCCTGGTTCCAGGTGTCTTCAAGTTGATTGACTCCAGCTTTACAGAGTGAGCGCCTTAGTGGTCTGTCAGAGGCGTTCATTTCTAGTTGCTCAGGTTGTAAGTTGCACTTCTTGAGCGTAGCTTTGATGTTGTCCTTGTACCTCTTTTTCTGACCCCCTGGATTACGCTGAGCTTCAGGGAGCTGACTGTAGAGGACCTGGCGAGGAAGGCGATGTTCTGGCATATGGATGACGTGGCCGATCCACCTGAGTTGTTTTTCTGCCAATGTGGATTCTATACTCAGCAGGTTTGAACGGTGGAGAATTTCAGAATGAGGTACTTTGTCTTGCCATGTGAGCCCTAATATATGCTGAAGACAGCGAATATGGAATGCCTCAAGTTGTTTTACATGTCGACGGTAAGCCGTCCAGGATTCTGCTCCATATAGCAAGGTGGACATGCAGACAGCTCTGTACACAGCTACTTTTGTTTCTGTCTTGAGGTGGTGATTTAGGAAGACTCTGGACCTGAGTCGGCCGAAAGATGCGGAGGCATGATTTATCCGGGCAACTATTTCCTCATCAATATTGTGTTTTTTAGTGAAGATGCTTCCAAGGTAGATGAAGCTATCAGCTTGTTTGATGGCTTCCCCATTCAGATGAAATACTGGGGGATCTCCTGCAATTATTTGCTGGGATAGGATTTCAGTTTTGTTGATGTTAACTTTGAGCCCCATGGCTCGGTAAATTAATGAGATAATGGTAAGGCTGCGTTGGAGGGCATCTGTTGAGTGAGCCACCAGAGCGCAATCATCTGCATATTGGAGTTCCATTAGGTGTGTCATTGTTGTTTTTGTCACAGACTGGAGGCGCCTAAGGTTGAATAAGTTTCCGTCTAGTCGAAACTGCACTTTCAATTTATCTTCTTCGTTGACTTTTTGGTGGCTCAGGAGGGTGACTGCAGTGAGGTAGATGTTGAATATCACTGGAGCCAGCACACATCCTTGTTTTACTCCAGTTTCTACCCTGAAAAGTTGTGATTTACTACCACCCATACTTACACAGGCTTGCATATCATTGTGTAAGTTTCTTAGAATGTTAAGGAATTTCGGAGGTACTCCAAATTTAGAGAGAGCAGTCCATAAAAGGTCTGTTCACCATGTCGAAGGCCTTTGTTAGATCTATAAAGGCTATGTGAAGATCACGGTTTTGCTCATGGCATTTCTCTTGTAGTAGTCGGGCCACGAATATCATGTCACAAGTGCTGCGTTCTTTACGAAAGCCACATTGCGTCTCTGGTAGTACATTTTCTGAAATGTGTTTGCAAAGTCTTGCCAGCATTATTCTTGCCAGGATTCTACTTGCAACGCCGAGCAAGGTGATGCCTCTGCTATTGTCACAGAGGGAACGGTCCCCTTTACGTTTGTAGATGGTGACTATGTCTGAGACAAGCCATTCATGGGGGACTTCTTCCATGTTCCAAATAGAGATAATAAGGTTGTGGAGATGTTAATGGAGTAAGTAGCCCCCCTCCTTGAATAGTTCAGCTGGTAGACCATCAGGGCCGGGGTTTTTGTTGTTTTTCATGGCCCTGATGGCTTGTATAGTTTCTGGGAAAGTGGGGTTGGTATCTAGGATTTCTGAGTGAGGAACATCAGGGATGTTGTTGAGGATATTAGGCTCTACAGGATTTCGTTGGTTAAGGATCAAGCTGAAATGTTGTGCCCAGCGATCTATTATCTCCTGTTTGTTTTTTAGGGGGTTTCCTTCTAGAGAGCAAACAGGAGTTATACTACTTTTTGTTGGGCCATATAAAATTTAAATAGAATTGTAGAAACCATGTTGATCATTTGCATCTGCGTATGATTGAGTTTCTTTTGCACGGTCATTCCACCAGTTATTTTCCATGTCTCTGAGTATTTTCTGCACTTCTGATCTTAGCTGTTGGAAGTTTATCGTGAGAGCTACAGAAGTAGGTTGTGAGAGCCATGCATCGTACGCTTTATTTTTTGCTGTGATTAGGTCATGTATACCATCAGCGTTGTTATCAAACCAATCTTGATGACGTCGTGTGGAGAAGACAAGGGTTTCTTCTGCATTTTCCTGAATTATAGTTTTCAGTTTTGTCCACTCAGAGTCAAGCTCATTGTCGATGTTGTTTGGATCAATGTTAGGGATCTCAGCCAGCTTTCTTGCTATCCCATGACGGTAGTTGTTCCGAGTAGAGGTGTCTTTCAGAGCTGGAATATTTAATTTCTTTGAGGGAGGTTTGCGAGAAAGAAGAGGACGGATGGTTCCCTTGAGCTTAGCACGTATTAGATTGTGATCTGTGTGGCACTCGGCACCTCTCATTGCACGGGTCTGGACGGCATCTTTCTGGTCTCGCTTTTTGATTATGACATAGTCAATCAAGTGCCAGTATTTTGACCTTGGGTGCATCCACGAAGTTTTGTGCTTATTTTTGAGCTGAAAAAGGGTGTTGGTGATGACTAGGTTGTGTTCTGAGTATAAGAAGAGCATTCTGAGTCCATTGCTATTTATATTGCCAACACCATGATGACCGATGGCGCCTCCCCAGATGTGGTGTTCCCTTCCCACTCTGGCTTTAAAGTCACCTAAGAGGATCAGTTTATCTTCCCTTGGAGTTTGGTTAATGGCTGAGTCTAATAATTCATAGAAAGAGTCTTTTGTCTCATCTTCACTGTCCAGTGTAGGAGCGTAAGCACTCAGGAGAGTGGCATACCACCCTTTTGCAAGTGGGATTCGCCAGGACATCAACCTCTCCGAGATGCCAGCTGGTGAGTCTGGGATTTTACTTAGCAGTTTTGTTTTCACTGCAAAACCGACACCATGGTTTCTGCGTTCATTTGCTGGATAACCTTTCCAGAAGAATGTGTATCCTTCTACTTCTGTTAGGGTGTCCTCTTTTGAAAGACGAGTTTCACTTAAGGCAGCTATGTCAATGTTGTATCTTTGCAGTGCATGGGTGACAAGAGCTGTCCTGCGGTGTGGTCTGTCATTTTCATCACTATCAATTAGTGTGCGAACATTTCAGGTGGCAATGTTAAGGGGTATTTTTCTTCTATTTCGACCCCAGTAAGAAATGCCTTGGTGGATGCGGTTATCCACCCAGGTGGTAGTGAATCAGCCAATGTTTAGGTTACCTTTTCTAAACCCTTCCCTGCCAGGGGTGAGCAGTGGGGCCTCCATTTCTGGCTGCTCAGTCGCACTGGAAGCTGCCGAGGGATAGACCTGATTCATGCCATCTCTCCAACGACCATCACTCCACTGCTGCCCACGTGCAGGACTCGGGCTGATGACTTCCAGCCGCATTCTCGACCTGTCACCGTCACCCTATCCTGTCGCCGGGGGACTTTGGTTGGTTGGTGGTGAGGATGAGAAATGGTGGTGAAAGCGAACGAAAGCAGTGTGCTAGCGCAGAGAAAGGATTATTGTGGCTGTGGGGGTGCGCTCTTCCCACAACCACATCTTGGCCCTCCTCAACTCATGTCAGTGGCATGAACGATTTAGGACGACTGACAGCAGATTTGGGTTGCAGGGATATGCCGGAAAACCCAGTATTTCAGGAAACCGCCTTATGTGGTATCCCGCGCACAGATTTTTCGTTTGGGGTTTACTCCCGTAGCCTTAGCCCACCCAAGGGCTGTCCACAAGGCAGTGGGTGCAGTGGTTGGTAGGCATCAGGGTGCATCCACTTGCCGGTGGTCCTGCATGCCATACCTCTGGGGCCTACTGCTGCTCCGAGATCCCCTGTTGGTTTAGCCTAGGGTCGCAAGACACCTAGTTACCGTGTGTGGCCACTAGGAGGCACAACAGTGGTCTAGGTGATGGAGAGGCTGTGTACTGGCAGGGGAAGACTTACGCACTCGGCTTCCCTTTTCACTACGAGAGTTAGCCAGCAGCAGAAGCTGAAAGCGAAAAACAATGGGAAGCAATCATTTGACGCTAACTGTGCTACTGCACGAGACGCATCACATCACCCTGTGCATACACACACACACATACACATATACACAAATGCGCACACACACACTATATATATATATATATATATATATATATATATATATATATATATATATATATATATATATATATATATACAGTGAACCCTCGTTTATCGCGGTAGATAAGTTCCAGACCCAACCGCGATAGGTGAAAATCCGCGAAGTAGTGACACTATATTTACCTATTTATTTAACATGTATATTCAGACTTTTAAAACCTTCCCTTGTACGTAGTACTGTTAACAAACTACCCTTTAATGTACAGAACACTTAATGCATGTACTACAGTACCCTAAACTAAAACAGGCACAAATATTAAAGGCGATTTTATATCATGCGTTTCCTAAACACGCCAAAAAGCACGATAAAAAATGGCAACCAATGTTTTGTTTACGTTTCTCTGATCATAATGAAGAAACAAACGCATTTAGTGTACACATCTGTGTATAGGTTAGTTTTTGCATCGATTATATTGATTATACAGTATGTTGATTTTGTTATTACCAATGTTTTACTTAATTTTTCTTAGGACTTCCAAATGAAATGTTTTTCTTTATGACGCCGCCTGAAACGACGGCGTCATAAAGTACGCTCAGTAAACAACCACTCTCAGTAAACAAAGAAGGCATTTAACGCGCATGATGAAAGTGATAAATAATGATATTTACAGTAAAAGCTTTTAGAAAATATGTTATTACAAATATTATTTACCGTATCTATATAAAATCATAAAGTACATACTGTACGTAGCAAAGCAGGAAAACAATTTACGAGAGAGAGAGAGAGAGAGAGAGAGAGAGAGAGAGAGAGAGAGAGAGAGAGAGAGAGATTGTTTTACGTACGTAAATGTAAATTTTAAACAAAAAAAATATGATAGGTTACAACATGTATACTCTTCAGACTTTTAAAACCTTCCCTTTAACTTAATGCATACAGTACTAAACTAAAACAGGCACAAATATTAAAATGTTACAATATTAAAGTAAAAAATAAAGATTGTTACTGTACTCACCACGAAAGAAGTTCAAGAAAAACTTGAATGATGATGGCGATGAATTTGCTGCACAGTAGAAATGATGATGATGAAGCTGATGATGTCTTCTACTGTGCAGCCAATGATAGTATTTTACGTCTCTTCAGACGGAGGTGTCTTTTCCTGGGACACCTCTTCAACTTCTTCCTGGGAAACTTCTTCAATTTCTTCCGAAGGCGTACTAGCAGGAGGAACTGGCTCTTTTTTGCGAGGCTGGAAGAACATTGTGATCGGAAGTTGCTGCCGCTGCTTCTTTTTTCGCTCCAAGAGCATCCTGTAGGGAGTCATGTCTTCATCGATCTTGTTGCAGAATTGCATAGACCGAACCATATCCTCGTCCCACTCTTGCAACATTTCTTTCAACTCCTTCGCATGGTTGCAGGCCTTGGCAAGCCGTTCTAATGTTAAGCCCGTTTCTTCGACATTTTCTTGGGTCTCTTCCTGTGTTTCGCTCTCTTCTTCACTGGACGATTTCGTCAGGTCTTCTAGGTCTGCGTCAGTTAGCGGCTGGGAATGGCAGTCCAACAACTCGTCGACGTATTCAGTCGTCATGTCGCCAAACCCGTCACCTCCAATTATCGCAGCCAACTGCACAGATTTGCGTATTGCAGTGTTGGATTTCAGACGGAGTAAATCCCTCGTCGTCGTAAACAATCTGCGGCCACAACTTCTTCCAGCTCGCATTCACGGTTGCAGGTTTCATTTCTTGCAGTGCCTTCTGAATGTTCTGCAGGCACGTGGCTATGGTGTACTGCCGCCAGTACGCCTTCAAGTTAAAATCTTCATCCTCATCATCTTGGGCAGCATCCACACACGCAACGAGGTCCGCCAAGGTATTCTTCGTGTAGAGGGCCTTGAACGCCCTGATAACCCCCTGGTCCATCAGTTGAATTAAAGAAGTGGTGTTGGGTGGCAGGAACTCAACCTGAATGCCCTCATGCGACAGATCAGTTGCGTGTCCACCAGCGTTATCCATAAGGAGAAGGATCTTGAATGGCAAGCCCTTCTCTACGAGATATTTGCTGACTTGCGGGATGAAACACTGGCGGAACCAGTTGGAGGTCAGCATCTTCGAAATCCATGCTTTTGGATTATGCATCCAGTACATGGGAAGGAGATTCTTATTCTTATTTTTCAAAGCGCGAGGATTTTTCGACTTGTAAATAAGCCCCGGCTTTAGCAAAAATCCAGCAGCATTGCCACACATCACGAGGGTAACGCGATCCTTGAATGCTTTAAGCCAGAGGCTTTGGCTTCTTCTTTGAACAGGAAAGTTCGCGACGGCATTCTCTTCCAAAACAAGCCGGTCTCATCCATATTAAACACTTGTTCCGGCTTGTATCCACCTTCGGCGATAATATTCTTGAACGTCTGGTTCATGTAAGTTTCAGCAGCGGCAGTGTCAGCCTAACCAGCCTCCCCATGCAGGGAAACGCTTTTCAGGGCGAAGCGTTTCTGAAATTTCGCGAACCATCCTTTGCTGGCGGAAAAACGTTGTTTCTGAGGCTGGGAATCAGTGGATGTCCCTGGTTGAGGTTCATCTACATCATCATCTTCTTTAGCATGGTCGCCATCGTCGTCTTGAGGTTCCTTTGCCCCAAAATTCTCGTACAAGCTCAAAGCCTTGGTTCTGATGGTGTTCGTATCCAAGGCTATGTTCTTCTTCCGGCAGTCGGCAATCCACACTGCTAAAGCACCTTCCATGCGTACGATCGTTTTATTACGCGTGGTAACGACTCGCTTCGCTGATCTGCTAAAGGTGATAGTAGCCGTCTTTCTAATGTTCGCCTCGTCCTTCTTGATATAGCGAACGGTGGATTCGTTGACTCCAAAATGGCGGGCTGCGGCCGCGTAACTTCTACCGTCTTTTAACATATCGAGAAGCGTCACCTTCTCAGCAATCGTCATCATCTTTCGGTGGCATTTAGGCTCACTACCAGCCTTAGTAGAAGCAGAACGCTTGGGAGGCATTGTACAGTAGGGTTTAACAGAAAGTTCAACAAAAAGTTCAACTTAAAACAGTCACGCACAGCACAGATTAAAGTCCACAATAACTTAACAACATCTACACAGCGATACGGCGGGAGACAAAGTGACCGCGAATACGTAGATGCTGCGGGTTGGAGATGCGGGCAAAACACCAATCACAGGCTAGATAACAAAACTTGGGTTCTGATTCGTCATCTATCAGCGCTTGAACCAATCACAACCCGTCTTATATGCTACGTAGGTTACCAATTCAAAGTACAAGGTACCCTATGTATACTGTACAGTAATAATAATAATGATAATAATAATAATAAATAATGATAATAATAATAATAATAATAATAATAATAATAATAATGATAATAATAATAATAATAACAATAATAATTTTAATAACAACAACAACAATAATAATAATAATAACAATAATAATAATACAGTTTTACGTACGCTATTTTACGCTTGTTTTTTGTAGGATATGTCTCTCTCTCTCTCTCTCTCTCTCTCTCTCTCTCTCGTACGCTTATTCGAGATGTGATTTTTGCAACAAAGAATATTATTGGATGCAGTACTACGTACGTATACATACAAAAGATTCATGGAAAAGATGCACATGCATTACATTTGTAGTACAGTAGTAGCCATCAGCAGCCATACACCATTCTAATATGGTATGACTGCATCTGATTTGCGTTTCATGTTCGATTTAATTTTACTACGTACTGTATACAGTACTGAATTATCGTATGATCACATTCTCTTTTCGTGTTTTATTTCTTTCTGTGCTGAATTATATGTCATATGTAATGCAATGAACAATCAGTAAGAGCAGATATTACTAATTACAGTATTAATGGAATTACAGGTAACGAAATATCGTATTTGGGGTCTTCAGATATCGCGGTATTTTCGAAATATCCGGAAAATCCGCGATATGTATATATATATGGGTTTTGAAAAAAACCCGCGAAATGGTGAATCCGCGATGGTCGAACCGCGAAGTAGCGAGGGCTCACTGTGTATATATATATATATATATATATATATATATATATATATATATATATATATATATATATATGTGTGTGTGTGTGTGTGTGTATATTTTAAACAGTAGCCAATTCATAGTTAGAATGACAACTTGTAGAGGAAAACCTGTGCAGAAAACTTTCAAAGCATCAGCTATCTCATTCACCTACCGAGAGGCTGCACTGACAGCTTGTTGAACACTCCTACACATCCTGAGCCTGTCACCTCCACTTTTCTGGATATGAGGTCTCCCATTCTCTCCACTTAACTAAACCACCTCCCAATGCCTTGGTCTTTGTTTCACCTGCATTAACTTTATTGCTATTCAACTTATCTATTTCACTATTGAACCCAATATTTTTATTTTTATTTGTTTTATTCACATTACATAGTCAAATTTCCCTCCCATAAAGGTGCATTGTATCAACCATTCATTATCACTTTTGGCTTTTATGAACACAGTGAATCTCTTCCAAAACGTTTTGCATATAACCTGCTGCCTTTCTTGAACCTCTCAATATTTGACTTGCTTCTTCCGCAAGTTTTCTACCATTACTAATCTGTTTCCAAATAATTTTAAATGAAGTTTGAAATTGAAATATTGTGACGATTTGCCATAGAAGTTAAGGTTGAAATCATTGGAAATCCCACTCAAAGTTGATGATCTGATTTTTAAGTTTCATCAGAATGCCTTTTTAGATATTACTTAATTCCGCTAAGCCTGTTCACATAAGCCTGTTAAATCAGACAGACAATCAGATAAAACTGTTAATGAAAACATAACTTCATTCTAGGGAATATCAAAAGAGGAAGAAGTGAATCTTCTAAGACTAAATCTGTTCCACCCAACGAAATGAGCGTTTCCTTCTCTCGCGTCTAATCCTCCTAAGTAATTCGCATTTGGTCTCTCGCGGTTTTGATGCGTCTGGAGCCGCGTCCATTAATGCCCCGGGGAACACAGACGACAATTGTTAACGAAGCCTTTAGAGTAAGGAGTCATTAGCTTATACACAACAGGTAATGAGGGAGATGTTACACCGGTATCATCATTTCGAGTTGGAACATGAATTTCCACTTTCCACGGATTACGATTTTCCCGCCGCGGACGAAATGATAAACGAAGTCTCATTATTATTATTATTATTATTATTATTATTATTATTATTATTATTATTAAATATAATGGCTGCCTCAGTTGCATTGATCTTGTAATGTCTTCTCAATTGCTCTTAATATCTTCTTTTGAGAATTACTGGATACAGACAGTAATTGAGCTAAAGTCATCCTTCATGGTAGGTATTTAGATTCGGGAGTAATTGACGAATCAAGGTTTTAATGTGTAGTTTATAAGTCGGGTAAAAGAATACAGTAAACAAGCTATGCAGTTTTGGAGTGCTGTCTCTCTTCCTCTCTCTCTATCTCTATCTTTATTTCTATAGAGGATGAACTTGAGGTCCGAAAACAGGTCAATGGACAAAAGAAATTCTTTCCGACAAAGTTATTTTTCGTTAATTTTTGTTTGAACAACAAAACAATTCTGTGTTTACATCCACATTTTTGTCTGACCTCAGGAACTGCAACGCCTTTTCTCTTTTATGAAGGGAAGGAGAAAGCGCTGAAGGTTCATGGATGTGGTGGCCAATGTGGTAACGTCCCTGACTGGTGATCGCTAGACTGGTCTTCGAGTCTCGCTCAAACTCGTTAGTTCCTTGGGTCGCTACTACCTCACCATCCTTGTGACCTAAGGATGGGGGCTTGGGTTAACCTATAGGTCTGTCTGCTGAGTTATCAGCAGCCCTTGCCTGGCTGTCCTTATTCCTAGCTTGGGTGGAGAGGGGGCTCGGGTGCTGATCCTATATATACAGTATATGGTCAGTCTGTAGGGCATTGTCCTGCTTGATAGGGCAATGTCACTGTCCCTTGCCTCAGCCATTCATGAACTCCTTAATAATGTTACAGTCCTCTGCATGAGGTGCAGTGACGGTACTGCATTATGGAGCTGTCCTAATTTCAGCCCTCTTCCCCTACCAATTATAGTCCTAGTTGATAAATTGCTTGCATAAGGACTTCTATTTTGTCAAAACTGTTCTAGAGAACACAATTAAATACAGCTTGAATAAAGAAAAAGAATGAGGTCAGAAATGAAACATCTGTGAGGTTTTGTGGAATCTTCCATCCATGACAATACTTCGTCTCTCTTTCTGTCGCATCTCTGCCTCAGACATAAGTCCAATTTAAACTTCTATGGAAGATGCCGACATGAGAAGATAAATCGAAAAATCTTTAAGATATATTACGTAGATAATCATGATAAAAAGCCATATTATCTTTACTTTAAATAGAAAATTCACGATTCTTAGAGCGTTGTGGAAGATAGGAACACAATATTTTCATCAATGATATTATTTTTAAATAAATTGAACAATTATGTTGATTTAGCTCCTTTGCTCTTAAGAATAAGAAAACATTCTCCTCATAAAGCAGCAAAAGTACCCGACAATATCCAATGGGAGTTATTCAATTCTAATTCCCAGAAACTGTATAACTGGATATGATTTTGTCATATGAATGAATTGATAGAAATAACTTCAATGATATTTTTAAATTGTCGCTTCATTGGTTTACCCTATTGCCCAAATAAAGGATTATTAGTTTACTTGGTTAGAAAAATTAATACTCTATATAATTTCTTGCGTGCAAACATTACAGAATGATATCTCCAGTTTCAAAATTGGACAACTCAGTCTTTTGTGCTCCATAAAAAGTGGTCAATTAATGACTATCCACCATGACGTTCATTTTGAAAAAAAAAAAATTAAGATTTAACAAATAATTAATAGATTTTAAGGTTCTCAGTTTCCATGTCCGAGAAATTTCTTTCCTTTGCGATTTACTAACACTTAACACCTTCTGATCACCGAGTGTGATTAGCATTCTCTCGTCCCACTGATCCATTCGCAGCATTTGTTGCCAAGTGACGCAGTGAACAATCCCAATCAACAAAAAGATTGTGAAAACAAGAAACCAGAAAAGAGGCATAAAAACGACAATGATTCAAAACAATTAATCATAAGGTTTTCAAGACGACAGAAAATAGTTCTATGGTTGAATTATAAGGGGATCATGAATCTAGTTTCTTTACTCTTTCAGAAGGTGTAAATACCAAGGATGGAATAAAATGACTAATCTTATGATTTTCAAATGGATAGAAAATAGTTCTGTGACTGAATTTAAAGGGGATCTTAACACTAGCTTCTGTCCTCTCTGAGAAGGTGAATATAAGAGCAACAAATAAGTGCAAGATACAGTTACTGTTTATGCAAATTACTTCAGATTTGTCCTTCACGTTCACGATCATCAAATAATGTCGAGCAGATAATGCTATTGACAAAAAGGAAGAACACCCCAACAGTCACTACACTCGTTTACATTTGCTCGCTGGAATTTGTTTCAAAATGTTCAAACTATTAATATTCATAGATTATGACACCAAACAGCCAACCATTGAAGTGTTCTTTCACAGACATTAAAACTAAGTCATAGTTGTCCAAATTTTCATTTCCCCTTCGTACTCCAGGCAGTATATCTTAGCAATCCATGTTTGCCAACGGATATACTCTTATAAACAGATGAGCAACTTGTTGGAGTAATGAGAGCTTTGGGTGTGGAGGAAATGGCCCCCTAAATCTCAATGAAGTCACTGGCAGCAGGGTGACGGATGGGTTTAAGGCGATGGACAAACGGTCTCTTTGGCTTCTACACCTGATGCCTGGCGGTTGATCTTACTAGAATTTGTATGGACTGTAGGGTCACTTGCCTTAGTTAGATAGGCACTGCGTAGGAGGAGATGATGATGACTCCAAAAGACGCCAATATCCTGCAGGAGAGAGATCCACTCTGGCAGACAGTTTTAAAACTTTGGATCAATGAATTTGGTTTTCTTTGAAGTTCCCAAAAGGATCGTTTCCCTCTGAAGGGGATATCTATCCTATACCTGGATGCTGTTCATCATCTTATTATTCTTTGTTTTCTTCTTCTTTCTTCTCCACTGAAGAGATGAAGACAGCATGTAAAAAGTTTTTGTTTTTGGTGCGCAAATTCCAGACAGTTCTAGGAACCAAAAAGCTTTCTTGGAAGAAGAAACGAATCTTCAACTTCTTGTCTTAACAAAGACAATATCTGAGTCTTGAAAGAAAAAAAATAGAATTTGTTTAATCTTCCAAAACATTATTAAGTGAATTCCCTTTGCCCGTCTAAGGACAGAATCTCTCTGAGGAATCCTTTGGAGATCTCATCTCTCTGAGATGCCTAGGGAAGATTGCGCGGATGTGACGGTGTAAAGGTCACTCATGAATGGCAGAGGCAAGGGACAGTGTCATTGCCCTATCAAGTAGGACAATGCCCTAGACACTGACAATATTACATATGATCAGCACCCAAGCCCCCTCTCCACCCAAGCTAGGACCAAGGTGGGCCAAACAATGGCGGCGGGTGCCTCAGCAGATAGACCAATAAGCTCCCCCAAAACCCCCATCCTTAGCTCCCAAAGATGATGAGGTTTCAGCGACCAAAGAAACTAACGAGTTTGAGCGGGACTTGAATCCCAGTCTGGCAATCACCAGGCAAGGACGCCACCACAACCAGAGACCGATTGACTGTCTGTCTCTTCTCTGTCTCTTTTCTTTCTTTGATTTTAGTTTTCGTATAAATTTCCTCTCCAAAATTGATATCAGTAAGATTATGTTAATTTCCATCAAGAATGGAGAGATCATATTAAAGATTTTCTTGATAAATTTCTATATGTCTGGGGATCCATAAGGTTCAATGTTAGTTTCTCTCTTAATGATTAATAGGAACTGTATGAAGCAGATTTTGCATAGAAAAACAATTAAACTTTATAGTGATCACTCATCCCATTTTAATGCTTTGTTGGTCTGAAAATAATGAAATGGAAATCTTACTGACATGTTTATGTCTTTAATTGGGAAATATATTGGTAAAAAAGTAATTAAAACAATTATAGTAATTAATACTAGACGCAGGAAAAAGCTCAAGTCTCGTAATTACCAATTCACATCAGCAGGAACCAGCTCATTCTCTTCGCATTTAATGATTTGAAGTTCTTTCAGGAAATTAGAATATTCTGCATCACTCAATAAATCTTAAATGCAGTTTTCGTTCTTTTTTTATCACACACAACTAAACAAATATTTCCTGAATGATAAATTAAATGAATGATCTCCAATCAATTTCCAATAGAACAAACATTTGGAGCCTTTTTTTAAAGGTCAAGATTAAGAGTTTAGTTTTTATATATAGATTCATGTGCAGATTGAAGCCTATTTTCACTTTCTGTCTACCAGTTTTTTTTATTTCCTTTTATTATAGAGACCTTCTTCTCCATAGCCATAATTCTCCTTAATTGAATGTTTGTCTTCTTCATCGCATCAGCTGGAAAATCTCTAATGCCATTAGCCTCTAAGCTTGCAAGCCTATCAGATGGCAAACCTTTATACCCAAAGCTAGCAAACCACTCACATCAGCTGAGGAACCTCCGAACCCATTTGCTGGTAAACCTCAAATCAGATACCTAATCCCATCAGATGGCAAACCTCTTATCATATCAGCTGACAAACTTGTAATCCCATCAGCTGGCAAACCTCCAAACCTAACAGATGACAAGTCTCCAAACCCATTACTTGGCAAAACTTTAATCCCATCAGCTAGAGATTCATTGATCACAACAGCTGTCTCACAATGGTCAAAATTTTACACCTTCAGTTACAGAGGAAAGAGTTTGGCCCTTTTGCTTGAGAAGATAAGATTATGACTCTCTCTCTCTCTCTCTCTCTCTCTCTCTCTCTCTCTCTCTCTCTCTCTCTCTCTCTCTCTCTCTCTGACGTGCCTTCCAAAACTTTCATGCATGTAATGCATAGGCAAAAAAGAGAAAAGCCTCATATTCCATTTCTTTCTTCACCTTCGGCAGCAAACCTTTGCAATTTTTGGACCAAAACGAGTCTCATTATGAGCTCTTTATTATTCTGGTATTCCAAATTGTTCACATGCATATATATGTTCCGGCTACCCCGCCTCTCTCTCTCTCTCAATCTCTCTCTCTCTCTCTCTCTCTCTCTCTTGTAATCTTATATTGGGTTAACAAATTTCAGAGAACCTTTTTATGTCGATTCCTAAGTCTCCCAAACATCCACCTTCCGCCTTTGTTTACAAAACGAATCCAGCGTTGAGGAACATTTTTTTTGCGGGAAGAAATAGTCTTCAGCGAAGGCGGGAACTTGTCTACTGAAATTAGATGAGGAACTGGGGGATTGGGGGCTGAGAGGGGGGATGGGGGGCTTATTTATGGAGAGATTGTTACCCTCTTATTTTCATAATGACCTAATAACATTTAAGTTCGCTGAGGTAGAGAATTCTCTGAGAAACTTTGTAAAATAGCCAACTTTTCTTTTGGTAAATTTTCACTTCGTTTGGACGTTTTCTTTTGGGAATTTATAATAAGAAATTAATGTTTTTCAGAAGAATCACTTTATTATTATTATTATTATTATTATTATTATTATTATTATTATTATTATTATTATTATTATTATTATTATAATTTATAATAATAGCAAGTAGGAACAACAGAATGGACAGGAATTGGCGGAACTGAAGAAACTCCGTTGTGTGTTTAGTTGGATCCAAGGTATATAGAATAAGGGAGAGAGGTACAGTTACTTTAGTCGAGGGGGTAGTTGTGGGGTATTTCCGTGACGCTCCTGGAGGTCAGGGTGGGAGCGGTCAAGGGAACAACTGAACTTAAGTACCTTGGGTCGAAGGGATTAGGCCTGTCTGTAAGTGTGTGTGATGTCCTTTTCACTCTTGTTATCTTGTATACCTTTGGTGTTCTTTTGAATTCATATAGGTCACTGTAATGCACATGCAAAATCGTGGATTGGTAATTTTGGATATCTAATATATAATAGAAACCATAAATTAATATGCTTGATAGGACTTGAAAAATATCCAATTAAAATTTGACCTGGTATTTATTTACAAAGACTTATTTACAATTTTACAATACATTATTTGATTAACTAACATAAATGTACATAGATAACACATAATAGTATCTGGCTTCATAATAGAAATGAGAAATATTTAGTAAAAGTAAAAAAAAAATAAATCTATGGCATCATTTAGTTAAATTATGAATCTTTTTCTTTTTTTGCCTACTCGATATAATTTGGGCATTATGAACTCTCATCCTAAAAAACATCCGACATCTAACAAAAAACATTATTATTTTAAAAGGCAAGGATACACAATTTTCAATATGGCGTGCCAAGTCGTATAATACTCCATTGCCTGGTCTCGGTGTATTTTCTCCATTATATGTTTTAAACATTTTTTCCATTACCTTTAATTTTTCAAAAGCCTCAGCACTTGATTCCGTTGATTTGTCATCCTGTCGCTCTACTGCACTAATCCAGGTTTCAAATCACTTTTACTTCGGTTGACAATTTCCCTAACACATCCACTTAGAACAAAATTTCTATTTTGTAATTCAAAACCTGAATCAAGAAAATTGTTTCTCACTAACTTGATTAAATGAGGAGCATCGGCGAAGACATGAATTTCTCTTTCTGGTACAGAGGGGTTCTCAAATGAAGGATTTTCTGTTCCTATATTGAGACTGTTCCATAAACTGATATTAGTAGGACCCATGTCACACACCATAGCCACAACAGGAAAACCGACAGACTCCACTTTTGTAATTACATCAAATAACAGTTCCTTGGTAACCTTGGTATCAAAATTATAATATATTAGTTGTTTCCAAGATTCTGTTATTCCTCTGATCATAATGCACTGTACACGAGATTTAGGATCATAAAGTGTCTTTGATCCTTGGTCATAACACCATATTTGAGAAACACTACACTCATCAAATGAAATTACACATAAACGACCATATTCTTTCATTTCCTTGCCCTTTTCATTTAGTATTTCAAAAACTGTGTGCAAGATCCCCGGTTCAACAATGATTTTTGATGCCCAACACCTTAGGGTACTTTCTGAGGGAAGAGGAATCTTGCACTGATCACGTAAGTACCGATAACCTTTAGGACTGAAGTTTTTCAATGTTATTGCACGACTAATGTCACCATCTGCCCAACGTTTCACATTTCTTCCACTCATAATGTTTTCCACCTGTGAAGGAGAAAAGATTTTTTCTAAAAACAATGCCTCTCTCTCTCTCTCTCTCTCTCTCTCTCTCTCTCTCTCTCTCTCTCTCTCTCTCTCTCTCTCTCTCTCTCTCTCTCTCTCTCCCCCAGGATATCCAACATGTGCATCTATGACTATGATGTCCCTTAGGAACTAAAAGGTACAATGTCTTCGTGGATTCTTACCTGACCAAAAGTAAACTAATATAATCAATATCCTTTATTAATTGTTACAGTATTCCAGACCCTCCCCTTCAGGTACTAATTACACGTCAAAAACGAGAACCCGTCTCCGGCATTGGGGGTCTTTTCCCTCGTTATGAAAGCAAGTGCGAAATAGTCCTGACAAGACTAAACCCACTTAATGAAGGAGTCAATTATTCAGATGGTCGAGATTCCTCCATTTCATCCCTGAAAATGACATCTATTATTGAGGCCTTCGTCCTTAATGCTTTTGGAAAGGGGGAAGGATAGGTGAGGGATGCAAGGAAGAAACCTTGCATGTTATTGTCTCTGGGGAAGTTACAACATATTTAAGACTTTCATTCAAGTACAAATTATTCAATTTGCTTTTAAGGCTTGTATGTTCTTTGATTATGTATAACAATTGTCTTAAAATAGTTTTATGGAAAAGAGGCCAATGAAAAAGTTTTTTCCACAAGTCTCTGAAAGTTCTCCTCACTATCACCTTGCATGCAGAACACTTGATACACCGAAAACGTATTCATATATTTAGAAATATATATCCATTTGTCTCGAATTGACTTTCGTGAAAGAATAAATCTTTCCATATATCTCTCAAGGTTATTTAGTTTATATTGAATATAACAGCAACCAGGATTTTTGAAAACTAATTAGTTTCTTGGTCGTAAGGTAGGGCGTCCATCTTTATCAGAGATATTCTTGCACTCCTCTTTTCCTTTATTATTCTTCTGGTTTTCACATACCCATTTCCCCTCTCACCTCCCTCCTCCTACTTCTCCTCCCTTTCCTCCTCTCATCCCCGGATTTTACGACACAAGATATGTTAAGAGAAACTCGGTAACCTTAATACATTCTTGATGAGATATTCCTTTATATTCAGTCCCTCCATATTCCCACTTCAAAAATTCCATTCCAATTCTATTTCAATCACTTCCAGTCAAGCAGAAAGTGAAAATCTCTGATTTTAAATAGGTTAATTTGATGAGATATTTCGAATGAAGAATCACCATTTCAGTGGGTGGTCGATTCATGAATAACTTCATTGTTATTGTTTGGTGGAATTCAGGTCATCTGATGATGTCTGTCTTTGGCTGATTTTTGGTAGAAATACAGCCTTGCTACTTTTCTTATTTTCTTGTTTTAGAAAATAATTTTGATTTTTCTAAGCATTTTGTTTTTTTACTAGTTTTATTTCTTCAGAAAAAAATGGATCTTCAATAATAAAAGATGTTTCAGCACTCTAATCGTAAATAGTGACAATAAAATACTTACTGGTCACTTTCAGACGTTTTATTAATGAAATAAAAAAGTCCATTTACTCTTTATCAGAAGAGGAAGCAAAATATATAAAAAAATATATATAACTAAAGTAAATGAATGAAAACCTTCTATATTTTATTTTCCGGAGCGAAGTGAAGGTTATTAATCCGGCTTTAATTTCCTTTGAGAAACCAAAAGTCTTGTGGAGGCGTACCTAGATCTAGAATCATAAATAGTGCTTGGAAATATTTTGAGTCTTAATGGTACTGGATTCATGGTTGAATCCTGGAAAATGGTTTTAATGATCGCCAGGTTACTGGAATCGAAGCAAGTACCTGGAAAGGGATTTAGACGGATGTTTTAGTCATTTAGTTGTAGTAAATACTTGTGGGATGGTTTTAAGGGGCATTGGGGTACTGGAGTCTTAGTGGGTATCAGAGAAAGGGATTTTGAGGAACGTCGGAGTACTGGAGTCGTAATCAATACCTGGAAAGATATTTGGAGACTCGAAAGAGTTCTTGAGTCTTCCTCAGTATCACGAAATTAGTTCTGAAGTCTTTCAGAGTACTTTCAACCCACCAAAACCCCTGGTTACCTAAACTTACATATCCCTAACCCCTTTTCCACATCTTAAGAAGTCTACCCTTTGGAATGAGTCTTCAAGTGTTCCGTTCAAAGATTATTTGATTTTTCATTTCGTGTCTTTTAATTAACTCAGGTCTAAGTGGAATTTTTTGACGCATTCATAAATATTTTAAGTTCACAATATCTTCCAGAGAATCCTTACAGTCTTATTGGACATCAATTTGGATGAACCATTTTTGCGTTAATGGTTCAATCTATTAGAAATCCTTTTTGGATTTTAAGAGGACTGGAAGGATTTACTTGTTCATATTTTTATTAAGGAATTAAGATGATTTATATGTTATGGAAACTTTGGTTTCTTTGCCATTTTCAAGTTATGAAGGATGTCTTTAATTTATAGAAAGAATTAAAACCAAGGTACTTATAACTGGAACATACATGGTCTTTTATGGTAATTTCTATCAAGACATATTTCCTGGAATCGAGTTTTCTTTTAAGTTTCCCAAGATTGGATGTTGATATTCTTCACTAGAATTGAAACTCTAAACTTTCAAAACCACTTGAGAAAAATACTTGGTTAATTTCTCCTTTCTCTTCATTAAGTTGAAAAGGTGGAGTCCTAATTGATAATTACAGTCAGCCATTTGCATAGCAATATTTCTTCTTCCTCTCTCTCTCTCTCTCTCTCTCTCTCTCTCTCTCCTCTCTCTCTCTCTCTCTCTCTCTCTCTCTCTGGCAGCTGAGAACGAAAGATCAACTACGTTTTCTCTTCTCTCTTATTTCTTCTACTTCTTCTTCTTCTTCTTCTTCTTCTTCTTCTTCTTCTTTTTTTATACCTCGTTTCTTATGTTGAAAATCTGAAATGCTGGAAATCCTAAGACCTTTTTTTTCATTATAATTTTCTCAGTTCATCTCGTCCAGAATGAATAATTAATAATTCAAGTCATGACCATTTTCAGAGCAATCTCTCTCTCTCTCTCTCTCTCTCTCTCTCTCTCTCTCTCTCTCTCTCTCTCTCTCTCTCTCTCTCTCAATATCCTGCCGGTCCACACCACCTGGATGCAAATATATTTTTGGCAGATGAGATTATTTCTTCTTCTTCTTCTTCTTCTTCTTCTTCTTCTTCTTCTTCTTCTTCTTCTTCTTCTTCTTCTTCTTCTTCTTCTTCTTCTTCTTTTTCATTTAATATTCTTTTGTTAAGTTCCCAAGTCTCAATCCTTATTGTTTTTATATCTTAATATTATAACTCTTTTATACTTATCTTATTTTATAGCCATATTCAGGGATTTATTTTTTCAACTAAACAAACAATTTGTATCCAGGAAATAACATAAAAAACACAGAAACAAGGTACAAATAAATTTAAGATAATTAACATTAACAAACATTCCCCTAATTATGCATAAAATATTAAGATCCTCAAAAGAGAAAAAATGGATAATGAACTTTTTCATTCTCAACATAGAAATGACATTATTAGAAAGTGTTGCTAATGGCTTGTCACTACAGGCAATCAAGTAGACATCTTTGAAATGTTAAGTGCCTACATGGGCTCTCTCTCTCTCTCTCTCTCTCTCTCTCTCTCTCTCTCTCTCTCTCTCTCTCTCTCTCTCTCTCTCTCTCTCTCTCTCTCTCAAGAAAGGAAATGTCCTAGATCTAGTATTTGTGAATGAGGTGAATTATGTTAAAGAAATAATAGTGTATAACACGGGAATTTCAGACCATAATGTCATAGAATTAATAGTCCATTCCAAAGCAAGTAATCACAGAATTAATCAAGGAACAAAACATTGGGAAGGATATGGAAAATATAATTTTTATAGTAAGAATATAAAATGGTCAGAAATAAATGAAGAACTGAATAAAGAATGGAAAAATGTGTTTGTAAATGATAATATACAGGTAAATACGGACACACTGTACAAAATACTGGAGAAAATTGTTGAAAAATATGTACCGAAGAAAAACAATAAACAAAAGACATGCATACCAAGAGAAAGAAGGATCTTATTTCAGAAAATTAGAAAGTGGAAGAAAAATCTTACAAAAGAAAAAAATGTGTGGAAAATGATTGAAATAAAATGTAAGATAGAAAATGCAGAACAAAAGATTATACAGTCAAAAGAAAATGAAAAAAGGGACTTAGAAGAAAGGACACTTCAAAATATAAAAAAAAAACCCAAAGTACTTTACTCCTATGCAAAAAAGATGAATAAAATGAGATTAGAAATAGGCCCTCTAAGAATTGAAGGACGGCTAACGAATGAAAAAAAAGGAAATATGCAATATATTAGCAGAAAAATATAAGAGTGAGTTCACGCCAAGAATTGCGAATGAGAATAATGAAACAAATGAGAGAAGAAAATGTTGAATATCTAACGTATATAGATATTAATGAAGCAGATATTGTCAAGGCTATAAACGAAATTAAAAATGGATCAGCATCCGGACCAGATGGAGTTCCAGCGATTTTGTTAAAAAAAAACTGCAAACACTATCGCGAAGCCGCTTGCAATACTGCTAAGACAAAGTGTAGATATGAGCGAGATATATGTTAAACATAAATTAGGTTATATAACCCCCATCTTCAAAAGTGGATCAAGAGTAGAGGCAAGCAATTATAGACCTGTTAGTCTAATATCACATATTATGAAAGTGTATGAGAGAGTAATAAAAAAGAAAATAATGGATCATTTGGTTAAAAATAATTTGTTTAATATAGGTCAACACGGTTTTGTGCCCGGAAAAAGTACACAAACCCAACTGATAGCACACTATGAAAACATATACAAAAATATGATAAATGAAAAAGACACAGATGTGATCTATCTAGATTTTGCAAAAGCCTTTGACAAGGTAGACCATAATATATTAGAGAAAAAAAATGAGAAAGCATAATATTGTGGGAAAGATAGGAAAATGGGTAAAAGAATTCCTGCAAAACAGAAAACAGATAGTGGTTGCAAATGACAAGAAATCGGATAAAGCTCAGGTAATATCTGGTGTGCCACAAGGTACGGAATTAGCTGCACTGCTGTTTGTTATCATGATATCAGACATAGACTGTGATGTTGTAAACTCTGTAGTGAGAAGTTTCGCCGATGACACAAGAATAAGTAGAGAAATTACTTGTGATGAAGATAGGAACTCACTACAAAGAGATCTAAACAAAATATATGAATGGGCGGAGATAAATAGTATGGTATTTAACTCCGATAAATTCGAATTAATGAATTATGGAAACAGAGAAGGAATGGTATATGCATACAAGGGACCTAATAACGAGACAATCACAAACAAGGAAGCAATTAAAGACCTTGGTGTAATGTTAAATAGGAATATGTTATGCAACGACCAAATAGCAACACTGTTGGCTAAATGTAAAGCAAAAATGGGAATGTTATTCAGACACTCTAAAACAAGAAAAGCTGAACACATGATTATGCTTTACAAAACTTATGTACGTAAAACACTCGAGTACTGCAATGTGATATGGTACCCACACTACCAAAAGGATATTGCACAAATAGAGAGTATACAAAAGTCCTATACTACTAGAATAGAAGAAGTTTTTTTTTTTTTTTTCAAGAAATTTTCCTAATTAGTAGAAGCTAGACTTTATCGTAAGTTAGTTACGCCTCTGAACTTTTTTGGTGTAATTTCACTCTTTTCTTATTTTTCTAGTTTTGGATAAACGTCATTTCGAAACAAACTTTAGAATCTATTTGGGGAGAATCTAAAATTTCCGGTAAAAATTGTAAAATCGTCAGTGAAGATTCACTGTCTTTCTTCCCAGCAGTCTCCCCCCCCCCCCCCCCAGGCTATGATGATCAAGTATTGTGAAGAACCTTAACCAAGTTACAAAAACAGACCAAGGAAATCAAGAGGCCAACAGAGGTCACACAGAACCTCACCATTCACCCCACCTCATGTACTAAGTCATTCAATTCTGATTCCTTCAGTCGACTTTTATCGTTTTCACCTGCTTGCAAAGTAGCAGTTATTTTGCCAACCCATTCCTTTGGAACCTTTCCTTCATCTGGTCCTACCTTACACATACCAGTCAGCCATTCATTCCCTTTTATGATTAAATTTTAATCGCTTTCCTGTCATTTCATTCTCTGATTTTATTTTTCTATAAAGTTAATCACCAGAATTAATATCAGTAAGACATAACTTTGTTATGTAAATTTTGACCACGAATGAAGAGAATCAATCAAAGAACTAGTTGATAAGTTTCTATGTGTCTTTGGACTCTAAGTTTCTTATGTAATTATCATATTTCAATCATTGGTTGTCAAGTGATGTTCTCGTTAGTTCGTATGTTTGTCTGTTACTTATTTTGTTACCAATAGGAAGTCGTGCGTAGCAGATTTTAGATAACAATAGAATAAAAAACGATTAAACTCTATAGGAATCACTCATCGCATTTTCATGCTTTGATGGTTTGGAAATAATGAAATGAAAATGTCTGGCATTTCTATACCTGATAAATTGATCAAAAGTAATTAAAACAATCATGATAGTTAATACTGAAGGCATGAAAAAGCTAAAGAGTTGTAATTACCATTAACACCGTTCCTTTATTTGTCAAAATTAAACAAATCCTTTTTGAACAACAACTATTGAGAAGATCGTCTCCAGTATCAACATTAATAAAGCCTTTGGTATTTTGATACCATAGTGAAACTATCGAACCCTGACTTCTCTTCCAGAAGCCTGAGTCCTGTATAAAGTTAGGGACAATTGATATCCCTTGACAAATGTTAATAAATGCTCTATTAATCACTCCTATCAATAATCCTGTTGGTGAGCAAAGTATACTATCCTGACGAACCTCTACCTGAGCGTTGAGTCTTCCATTTCCATTTCAACGTTTCGTTTTATTTCTCCTATGAATAATTTCCAGCCCATATCACCCTGACACCCTCCTTTTTACCTTTCCTCATCATCTTATCTTCTTTAGGAAACCTCCCACACTTCATCTATTCTTCAAATCCGCTGACCTTTATCCTTTCCCCCATATGCTGAAATACTTTGAAATCTCGTCCCTGAGTCTATGGTATCACAACCATAGATGTTTATTAGTACATTAAATATGAAGTTAAAGTCCCATAGAAATAACCTTATTCCAAATTACATCTATTTCAATTGTATAATTCATTTGTGTATTTTGATCCAGAGCTAAACTCTACTTGATGTCGACAGAGCCTCTTTTAGCACGACCTCTGAATAGAGATATTGGAATAGTTTTGGATGATAAAGGAATTTTGAAGAAATGGACAAACTGTGAAGTGGTGAGAGGGAGTGAGGTAGAGGGGAAAGGGAGGGAGATGTTTCTGTAGTTGAAGCATCATTGGGAATTCTTGGGAGATAAACCCGAGCCATATTCATTATGCCTTTAGGACGGCTCTCCTCCTAATTAATACAGATCTTCGTGAAGAGAAAGCAACAGGTTAATTATGCTCAGGAAGGAGCATTAAGATCTCTCTCTCTCTCTCTCTCTCTCTCTCTCTCTCTCTCTCTCTCTCTCGTCACTTCTCAACTCAAGTTGCTATATCAACCCAAAGGGAATCCAGTCCCTTTATATATATATATATATATATATATATATATATACATATATATACATATATATATATATATATATATATATATACATATATATATATAGATCTATATATGTATATCTATATCTATATATATATATATATATAATATATATATATATATATATATATATATATATATATATATATATATATAAAGGGACTGAATTCCGTATTGATGAAATCGTCTCCAGAATCATTAATAAAACCTTTTGGTATTTCGAGGCCAAAGATCAGAGCCTGAGGTGCTTAAGGGATCGAACTTGGGATTCTCTTTCGGAATTCCCCAAGGGAATGGGTGTGGAGGGAAAGATGTTTGGCTGATTTCATTTTAAAATCGTATTAACGTTGAATGATAAATATTTGACTGACTTTGATTGATTATCTTTTATAAGTTTTTAGAATTTTCCGAAGTTTAAAAGAAAATTTCAAAAACTTCAATTTAATGTTCCTTATTAGAAATACATATTAGGATAATTATTATCTTAAAAGACTACGCAATTTTAATAAGAAAACTCATTGGTATTGTGTCTTTGTTTTCAGTAATAATACTTTGTTATGATAATACACTGAAGCGAATGTTGTTTTTGTTAAAAACAAAGAAAGCGGTTTACACTCTGTCTTTGTAAACAAAAGGTCTGTATTTGTCGAAAGGAAATATTCGCTCAAATAAAAAGAATTCATTTCTCAATACGTCTTTTGGCAAGAGAAATGTTCTTTAGTAATAAATTTTATTCTGATAGAAAGCTCTGCCCTGTTCTTCTTCTTCTTCTTCTTCTTCTTCTTAAAAAAAGCAAAAAGGAAATCAATGATATTTCGACATGAGAGTTTCCTGCTGCTTCTGGTTCCGTGCTAAAAGGGCGTCGTCACCTTCCTTCCTCTGAAGAAGGACTCCTCAATAACATCTGAGGAAGAAGAAGAAGATGATGAGAAAATGTCGAGAGACGTTTTAAAAGGAGCAATCCGTCTTCATCTTCTTCTTTCCCTTACGGGAAAATGTGTTTCTATTTTGCTTTCCATAACATTATGTAAACAGACTAAATATTTCACTCCCACCAAGTGCATTTTCCTCACTGACGGAAAACTATTTTTCCTTTTAGACTTTTGCCAAGTTGAAAAGGACGTATTTCGAAAATGTATTTATTAATTTCTCTTCCCACTAAATTTTCTCTCGTTCTGGATGTGATGAAGAACCATAGGTAAGTTTTACACTATACTTCATCACATCATCTGCTTACAAGGAAACAGTTATTCCACTAACCCGTTTATTTGGAACCTTTCCCTCGTCTACACATATCTTACACACCCTGGTCAACAATTCAAGATTAAATGGTAAAGACGATTGAAATGTAACATAAACAAGTTGATTCTATTGAAGTCAGTTTATGAAATTATAACTGAAAGATATTCTTTGGGGATTATTGCTCTTTTCAATAAAATAAACTTTAAAATTTTCCGTCTTAACAAAGACAATATGAGTCTTAAAAGAAGTAAATTGGAATTTATTTCATCTTCCAAAACATTATTTAATAAAACTCCCAATTGGATCCTTGAGTGAATTCCTTTTCTCCGTCGGAGGATAGGACACTCTGGGTAAGAAGTCTTTCTGAGGAATCCTTTAGGAATCTCAACTGTCTCAAACGCAGGGATCTTTTTTTTTTTCTTTTTTTTTTAATAAAATTAATCGCCTAAATTTATTCCAGACGTATTTGGAGTACGTAAATTTCTCTGATAATGGAGAGGTTCAATGTAAGAGTTTTGTAAGTCTGTATACTTTATTTCCTTTGAATCCAAAGGTTCGAATGATAGTTTCTCTCATGTTAATTAGCATATATCCATTAGTGGTTATCAAGTTAGGTTCTCGTTAGTTCGTGTGTTTGTTTGTTACTTAGATGTCACTAATATGAAGCAGCTTTTAGTTAGGAATAAAACCATTGATCTTTAAAGAGATCTCTCATCACATTTCCTGCTTTGATGATTTGGGAATAATGACTTGAAAATATCAGTGACATTTCTGTCTCTAATTGGCATTTTATCGGTAAAAAAAGTGATTAAAACAACTATAGTAATTAATACTGAACGCATGACATGGCCCAAGTCTCGTAATTACCAATTCACACCAACAGGAACCAGCCCAGTCTCTGTCTACACATTCAATGATTTGATGTTCTTTCAGGAAATTAGATTATTCAGCTTGACTCAATAATTGGGATATATAATCTTCATTTTAATCCTTCCTTTGTTTTGTCATAATTAAACAAATACTTTTTGAGGAAGAATTGATGAGATCTTATCCAATATCATCCTTGATACAGCCTTTGGTGTTTCATTGTCTATAGTGTTGAAAGGATCGAACTTAGACTTCTTTCTCAGAATCTACAAAGGGGAGTAGCGGGGTGGATGGGTGGGTTGGATGTCCCGTGAAAGGCTAATTCTATTTACCGCTTCGTATTTTCTTTTTTTTATGTTTACTTAAATAGATTAATTAAGATTTTGGGATTTCTTCATTTGGAGATCATATTTATATTTCATGACAGATATTGAATTAGCATTGATTGATTATCATTTATAAGTTGTTAAAAGTTTCAGAAGTTATTAAATTCTTCTTTACCTGAAAAGAAAGAGAAAAACTATTTAATTTTTACTCGCCAAAATAATATACATTTTGACTCCTCCTGTGTCGATTGAAGCAAAGATACAATAAAGTCAAGTTAATCAAGATTAAAGATCCAAATGGAAAATAGATCTCTGAATTGGAACCAAAATCTCCCGAATAAGATTCATTCTGTGAATAAAAGTTAATTTCTGAATGGAAACTTAATCTTGGAAGTCAAGTCTAATCAACGATTGGAAGAATGATCTCAGGATTAGATCCAATCCCCAAAGACACAGGGGCTGACCGAAGTGCCAATCAGAAGCTGGGAGGGAAAAACGATTGGATTATGAGGAGAATGTGAAAGACAAAAGAGATCTTGGAAAGAGTCATATGAAAGACACAAGTGAATCTTTCTCCTCTTAATAGCTTTCGAAATGAGAGGAAATGTGGAGGGTAATGAATGGAAAATGAGAGAGAGGAGAGAGAGAGAGAGAGAGAGAGAGAGAGAGAGAGAGAGAGAGAGAGAGAGAGAGAGAGAGAGAGTGTTTACTACTCTTGCATGTTCAAACCCAAAACAATTTTAGGAAACTCGACGCCTAACCTCAGAATAACCTTTCTGACATTTCTCTTTGATTCGCCTCTTTTAAGATATAGAACCTTTGTTTACTCGGTTGTGTTTTTGTTTACACTTTATGCCTCCTATTTGCTTTACGGGCCGGGAAAGAGGCGATGCGGAGAAGGGTCAATATCAAATGGGATGAGATCTCAGAGGGAGGGAGGGAGGCCACGAGGGCATGGCCTGAGAGTTAGGAGAGATCAATCTTGGTTCTGATGATTTAAACTAATTCATAAAGTCATTCAAAAGGTAACTTTAGTAAGTCAAAGTTACCGGAATTACAGACATCATTCACAAATTCTGGTATCTTGGAAAGAGGATAGTTACCATCACCATCCTGGCACCCAGAGAGTAAAGGTTGTATGAATGAAACAGTGGACGTCGTGGACTATTTGGGATTAAGCTTATGCTTATGCAGGATAGAATAGGAAAAATTAATATCCCATGATAAATGTTCATAATAACTTTATTAGACAATTATATCCATAATCCTTGTTCATCAGTAAAAGATTACGGGACATGCGAGCCTGTACCTGAGTCTTGTCTTTCATTTTCATTTCATTGTCTCGTTCTATTTCTCCAATGAATAATTCCCTGTTCATCTCACCCTGACACCTCCTTTTTACCTTTCCTCATCATCCTTTCTTTAGGAAACCTCCCACACTTCATCTATTTTTCAAATCCTCCGACCTTTATCCTTTCCCCATGTGCTGAAGTACTTTGAAATCTCGTCCCTCTATGGTATCACAACCATAGATGTTTATTAGTATATTAAATATGAAGTTAAAGTCCCGTAGAAATAACCTTATTTCAAATGGCATCTATCTCGATTGTATAATGCATTTGTGTATTTTGATCCAAAGCTAAATTCTACTTGATGTCGACAGAGCCTCTTTTAGCACGACCTCTGGATGGAGGAATTGGAACAGTTTTGGAGGATGATGTAATTTTGAAGAAATGGACAAACT
>NC_090749.1:97533490-97541740 GCF_036898095.1 Palaemon carinicauda | reverse complement strand
GCATTCAATATTTATTGAGTGATGCAGAATATTCTAATTTCCTGAAAGAACTTCAAATCATTAAATGCAAAGAGACTGAGCTGGTTCCTGCTGATGTGAATTGGTAATTGCGAGACTTGAGCTTTTTCCTTCGTCCAGTATTAATTATTATAATTGTTATAGTTATTTTTTACCGATACATTAGAGACATAAACATGTCAGTGAGATTTCCATTTCATTATTTTCAGACTAACAAAGCATTAAAATGGGATGAGTGATCACTATAAAGTTTATTTGTTTTTCTATGCAAAAAACTGCTTCATATAAGTTCCTGTTAATTAATAAGTAACAAACAAACACACGCACCAAACAGAACCTCACATGACAACCTCTGATTGAAATATGATACTTTAAATAAGAGAGAAACTAACATTCGAACCTTATGGATCCGCAGACATATAGAAACTCATCAAGAAAATCTTTAATATGATCTCTCCATTCTTGACAGAAATTAACACATTACCGATATCAATTTTGGAGAGGAAGTTTATACGAAAACTAAAATCAAAGCGAGAAGAGACAGACAGTTAATCGGTCTCTGGTTGTGGTGGCGTCCTTGCCAGGTGATTGCCAGACTGGGATTCAAGTCCCGCTCAAACTCGTTAGTTTCTTTGGTCGATGCAACCTCATCGTCTTTGGGAGCTAAGGATAGGAGTTTTGGGGGACCTTATTGGTCTATCTGATGAGTCACCAACAGCCATTGCCTGGCTCACCTTGGTCCTAGCTTGGGTGGAGAGGGGGCTTGGGTGCTGATCATATGTAATATTGTTAGTCTCTAGGGCATTGTCCTACTAGATAGGGCAATGTTACTGTCCCTTGCTTCTACCATTCATGAGTGACCTTTAAACCGTGAAATCCGTGCAATCTTCCCTGGGCATCTCAGAGAGGTGAGATCTCCAAAGGATTCCTCAGAGGGATTCAGTCCTCAGAGAGGTAAGATCTCCAAAGGATTCCTCAGAGAGTTTCAGTCCTCAGAGAGGTGAGATATCCAAAGGATTCCTCAGAGATACTGTCCTCAGACTGGCAAAGGGAATTCACTCAAGAATGTTTTGGAAGATTAAACAAATTCTATTTTTTTTTCTTTTAAGACTCAGATATTGTCTTTGTTAAGACAAGAAGTTGAAGATTCGTTTCTTACTCCAAGAAAGCTATTTGGTTCCTAGAACTGTCTGGAATATGTGCGCCAAAACAAAAACTTTTTACTGGCTGTCCTTATCTCTTCAGTGGAGAAGAAAGAAGAAGAAAACAAAGAATAATAATAAGATGATGAACAGCATCCAGGTATAGGGATAGATCTCCCCTTCAGAGGGAAACGATCCTTTTGGGAACTTCAAAGAAAATCAAATTTATTGATCCAAAGATTTAAAACTGTCTCCCAGAGTGGATTTCTCTCCTGCAGGATATTGGCATCTTTTGGAGTGATCATCATCTCCTACGCAGTGCCTATTTAACTAAGGCAAGTGACCCCTGCCAGTCCATACTAATTCTAGTAAGATTAACCGCCAGGCATCAGGAGTAGAAGCCGAAGAGACCGTTTGCCCATCGCCTTAAACCTATCCGTCACCCTGCTGCCAGTGACTTCTTCGAGATTTAGGGGGGCATTTCCTCCACACCCAAAGCTCTCTTTACTCCAACAAATTGCTCATCTGCTTATACGAGTATAACCATTGGCAAACATGGATTGCTGAGATATACCGCCTGGTTTACGAAGGGGAAATGAAAATTTAGGCAACTAATACTTAGTTTTAATGTCTGTGAAAAAAATGCTTCAATGGTTGGCTGTTTGGTGTCATAATCTATGAAGATTAATAGTTTGAACATTTTGAAACATATTCCAGCGGGCAAACGTAAACAATTGTAGTGACTGTTGAGGTGTTCTTCCTTTTTGTCAATGACATTATCTGCTCGACATTATTTGATGATCATGAACGTGAAGGACAAATCTAAAGAAATTTGCATAAACAGTAACTGTATCTTGCACTCATTTGTTCCCTTTAAGTTCACCTTCTCAGAGAGCACAGAAGCTAGTGTTAAGATCCCCTTTAAATTCAGTCAAAGAACTATTTTCTATCCATTTGAAAATCACACGATTAGTCGTTTTATTCAATCCTTGTTATTTGGACCTTCTGAAAGAGGAAAAAAACTAGGTTCATGATCCCCATAGAACTGTTTTCTGCCGTCTTGAAAACCTTATGATTAATTGTTTTGACTCATCGTTATTTTTATGCCTCTTTTTTGGTTTCTAGTTTTCTCAATCTTTTTGTTGATTAGGATTGTTCACTGCGTCCCTAGGCAAGGAAATCAGCGAATGGATCAGTGGGACATGAGAATGCTAATCACACTCGGTGATCGGATGGTGTTAAGTGTTAGTAAATCGCAAAGGAAAGAAATTTCTCTTATATGGAAACTGAGAACCTTGAAATCTATTGATTATTTGTTAAATTTTTTATCAAAAAGAACGTCACGGTGGATAGTCAGTATTTGACCACTTTTTAAGGAGCACAAAAGACCGAGTTGTCCAATTTTTAAACTGGAGATATCATTCTGTAATATTTACAGGTATTAAGTATTAAGTTTTCTAACCAAGTAAACTAATAATCCTTTATTTGGGCAATAGGGTAAACCAATGAAGCGACAATTTGAAAATATCATTGAAGTTATTTCTATCAATTCAACCATATGATTAAATCATATACAGTTATACAGTTTCTAAGAATTAGAATTGAACAACTTCCATTGGATATTTGTTGTTTTTTAACGCTGCTTTATGAGAGAATATTTTCTTACTCTTATGAGCAATGAAGCTGAACCAAAACAATTGTTCAATTCATTTTTAACAAACATCATTGATGAAAATATTGTGTTCCTATCTTCCACAACGCAACAAATAGGCAATCTTAAGAATCGTGAATTTTCTATTTAAAGTAAAGATAATAATATGACGTTTTATTATGATTATCTTCGTAATATATCTTAAAGATTTTTCACATCAACTTCTGATATCGGGATCTTTCATAGAAATTTAAATTTGAAATATGTGTGAGGCAGGGATGCGGCAGAAAGAGAGACGAATTATTGTCATGGATGGAAGATTCCACAAAACCTCACAGATGTTTCATTTCTCTCCTCATTATTTTTCTTTATTCAAGCTGTATTTAATTGTGTGTTCTCAAGAATAGTTTTGACAAAATAGAAGTCCTTATGCAAGCAATTTATCAACTAGGACTATAATTGGTAGGGGAATAAGGCTGGAATTAGGACAGCTCCATAATGCAGTACCGTCACTGCACCTCATGCAGAGGACTGTAACATTATTAAGGAGTTCATGAATGGCTGAGGCAAGGGACAGTGACATTGCCCTATCAAGCAGGACAATGCCCTACAGACTGACCATATACTGTATACATATGATCAACACCCGAGCCCCCTCACCATCCAAGCTAGGACCAAGGACGGTCAGGCAATGACTGCTGATAACTCAGCAGACAGACCTATAAGTTAAGCCAAACCCCCATCCTTAACTTACAAGGATGGTGAGATTGTAGCGACCCAAGGAACTAACGAATTTGAGCGAGACTCGAAGCCCAGTCTGGCGATCACTAGTCAGGGACGTTACCACATCGGCCACCACAACCATGAACCTCCAGCGCTTCCTCCTTCCATTCATTATAGAGGAAAGGCGTTGCAGTTCCCGAGGTCAGACAAAAATGTGGATGTAAACACAGAATTGTTTTGTTGTTCAAACAAAAATTAACGAAAAAAACTTTGTCGGAAAGAATTTCTTTCGTTCATTGACCTGTTTTCGGACCTCAAGTTCATCCTCTATAGAAATAAAGATAGAGATAGATAGAGATAGGGAGAGAGACAGCACTCCTGAACTGCGTAGCTTGTTTACTGTATTCTCTTACCCGACTTATAAGCTACACATTAAAACCTTGATTCGTCAATTACTCCCGAATCTAAATACCTACCATGAAGGATGACTTTAGCTCAATTACTGGCTGTATGCAGCAATTCTCAAAAGAAGATAATAAGAGCAATTGAGAAGACATAGTACAAGATCAATGCAACTGAGGCAGTCATTATTTTTAATAATAATAATAATAATAATAATAATAATAATAATAATAATAATAATAATAATAATAATGAGACTTCGTTTATCCTTTCGTCCAATGCGGGAAAATCGTAATCCGTGGAAAGTGGAAATTCGTGTTCCAACTCGAAATGATGATACCGGTGTAACATCTCCCTCGTTACCTGCTGTGCATAAGCTAATGACTCCTTACTCTAAAGGCTTTGTTAACAATTGTCGTCTGCGTTCCCGGGGCAATAAAGGACGCAACTCCAGACGCATCAAAACCGCGAGAGACCGAATGCAAGTTTCTTAGAGGATTAGACTCAGTAGAAGGAAAAGCTCATTTCGTTGGGTGGAAGAGAGTTAGTCTTAGAAGATTCACTTCTTCCTCTTTTGATATTCCCTAGAAGGAAGTTATGTTTTCATTAACAGTTTTATCTGTTTGTCTGTCTGTTTTAACAGGCTTATGTGAACAGGCTTAGTGGAATTAAGTAATATCTAATAAGGCATTCTGATGAAACTTAAAAATCGGATCATCAACTTTGTGTGGGATTTCCAATGATTTCTACCCTAACTTTGATGGCAAATCGTCACAATATTTCTATTTCAAACTTCATGTTGTGGAAGAAGCAAGTCAAATATTGAGTGGTTAAAGAAAGGCAGCATGTTATATGCAAAACGTTTTGGAAGAGATTCACTATGTTCATAAAAACCAAAAGTAATAATGAATGGTTGATACAACGCACCTTTATGGGAGGGAAATTTGACTGTGTGATATGAATAAAACAAATGAAAAAAATAAAAATATTAGGTTCAATAGTAAAGTAGATAAGTTGAATAGCAATAAAGTCAATGCAGGTGAAATAAAGACCAAGGCATTGGGAGGTGGTTTAGTCAAGTGGAGAGAATGGGAGACCTGATATCCAGTAAGGTGAAGGTGACGGGCGCAAGATGTGTAGGAGTGTTTGACGATCTGTCAGTGCAGCCTCTCGGTAGGTGAATGAGATAGCTGAAGCTTTGAAAGTTTTCCTCACAGGTTTTCCTCTACAAGTTGTCATTCTAACTATGAATTGGAAACTGTTTAATATATATACACACACACTATATATATATATATATATATATATATACAAAGGTAGTAAAGCATGTGTTAGAATAGGAAATGAAGTGAGTGACTGGTTTCCGGTGAGAGTGGGGCTGAGACAGGGATGTGTGATGTCGCCGTGGTTGTTTAACTTGTATGTTGATGGAGTGGTGAGAGAGGTGAATGCTCGAGTGCTTGGACGAGGATTAAAACTGGTAGGCGAGAATGACCATGAATGGGACGAAATCAATTGTTATTTGCGGATGATACTGTACTGGTAGCAGACACAGAAGAGAAGCTTGACCGACTAGTGACAGAATTTGGAAGGGTGTGTGAGAGAAAGAAGTTGAGAGTTAATGTGGGTAAGAGTAAGGTTATGAGATGTACGAGAAGGGAAGGTGGTGCAAGGTTGAATGTCATGTTGAATGGAGAGTTACTTGAGGAGGTGGATCAGTTTAAGTACTTGGGGTCTGTTGTTGCAGCAAATGGTGGAGTGGAAGCAGATGTAGGTCAGAGAGTGAATGAAGGTTGCAAAGTGTTGGGGGCAGTTAAGGGAGTAGTAAAAAATAGAGGGTTGGGCATGAATGTAAAGAGATTTCTATATGAGAAAGTGATTGTACCAACTGTGATGTATGGATCGGAGTTGTGGGGAATGAAAGTGATGGAGAGACAGAAATTGAATGTGTTTGAGATGAAGTGTCTGAGGAGTATGGCTGGTGTATCTCGAGTAGATAGGGTTAGGAATGAAGTAGTGAGGGAGAGAACGGGTGTAAGAAATGAGTTAGCGGCTAGAGTGGATATGAATGTGTTGAGGTGGTTTGGCCATGTTGAGAGAATGGAAAATGGCTGTCTGCTAAAGAAGGTGATGAATGCAAGAGTTGATGGGAGAAGTACAAGAAGAGGGCCAAGGTTTGGGTGGATGGATGGTGTGAAGAAAGCTCTGGGTGATAGGAGGATAGATGTGAGAGAGGCAAGAGAGCGTGCTAGAAATAGGAATGAATGGCGAGCGATTGTGACGCAGTTCCGGTAGGCCCTGCTGCTTCCTCCGGTGCCTTAGATGACCGCGGAGGTAGCAGCAGTAGGGGATTCAGCATTATGAAGCTTCATCTGTGGTGGATAATGTGGGAGGTTGGGCTGTGGCACCCTAGCAGTACCAGCTGAACTCGGTTGAGTCCCTGGTTAGGCTGGAGGAACGTAGAGAGTAGAGGTCCCCTTTTTTGTTTTGTTTCATTTGTTGATGTCGGCTACCCCCCAAAATTGGGGGAAGTGCCTTTGGTATATGTATGTATGTATATTTGTGTGTGTGTGTGTGTGTGTGTTTGTGTAAACCAACCCCCACTTTAGTTTTAAAGGATGATTATTCCTCTTATTTTTACCCGCCATGAAATATAAAAAACTTTGGCCGTTCGAGTGTCCGGAACGGAACGATCCAACTCCATATCAGAACCGAGTTTCCTCCGTTCCGTCAGTTCCTGTCCAATTCAACAGCATTTGTTCCATTCCGTTGTTCCGGCCTCTTGCTCTGAGTTATAAGTCAGTGATAATTTCTCTCTATCTCTCTCTCTCTCTCTCTCTCTCTCTCTCTCTCTCTCTCTCTCTCTCTATTAATTAGCTAAAAATCACTCTTGCAAATGTAGTGCCAATTCACTTGCTCACTTTCTGAGAGAGAGAGAGAGAGAGAGAGAGAGAGAGAGAGAGAGAGAGAGAAGCCTGGTAGTCCACCTTACATTGTGGCTCCTATACTTTTGTATGAGCAGATGATAATGATAAGGGAGATGATAATAGTGATATTCTTAAAGGAAAGGATGATAATGATGAATATAATTGATGAGATGAACTAAGATTATGAAAATAAATCATTATAATAATAAAAATACGAAGGAGTATCAAAAGATGGATCATTATAAGAGTTTTGAATAATAGTAATAATAATAATAATAATAATAATAATAATAATAATAATAATAATAATAATAATCTCGCCTATATGATAAAGAGAAAGTGTCTGGCTATGTTCGTGGGTGTGTATATCTATTTAAATATTTAGTCGTCATGGTTGACAGGTCACGCACAACAATAATAGTGACGAAGTCCTTATTCTCAAACTCATAAATTTCTTATTATAAATTCCCAAAAGAGAACGTCCAAACGAAGTGAAAATTTAAGAGAAGAAAAGTTGGCTATTTTACAAAGTTTCTCAGAAAATTCTCCACATCAGCGAACTTAAATGTTATTAGGCCATTATGAAAACAAGACGGTAACAATCTCCCCCTAAATAAGCGTTCCTTGGCCCACAATCACCTAGTTCCTCTTTTAATTTTAGAAAACAAGTTCCCGCCTTCCCTGAAAACTATTTCTTCTCGCAAAATAAAATGTTCCTCAACGCTGGATTCGTTTTGTAAACAAAGGCGGAAGGGGAATGTTTGGGAGACTAAGGAACCGAAATGAAAAGGTTCTCTTAAGTTTATTAACCCTATATAAGAGTACAAGAGAGAGAGAGAGAGAGAGAGAGAGAGAGAGAGAGAGAGTTCGAATGTATATGTGCATGTGAACAAAACCTTGGAACGATTTTGAATACCAGAATAAGAAAGAGCTCATAATGGAAATGGGAGACGAAGAAGAAAGAGAGGCTCATTTTGGTCTAGAAAACTGCAGAAGTTTGTTGCAGATGGCGAAGATGGAAATAGAATATGAGGCTATTCTCTTCTTTAACTATTATGTATGAAAAGCATGTGAGAGAGAGAGAGAGAGAGAGAGAGAGAGAGAGAGAGAGAGAGAGATTTTAACTAAATCTTCCTTTACAAGAAATGAAGAGCAAATATAAAGATGTAAGTGATTTGAATAATATTCCAATTTCTTTGATCAATTCAGTATTTTGTAGATTCCCTACAAGATGACCCGGAAATAGATCAAATAAAGTTAGCTGTTCTCCTATTACACTCTGGAGTTCTTCTACCTCAATCAATAGGGGCAAGTATCCCTTGAGGAAAGGTGAAGAGTAAACTGAATTGAGACCTTGTTTACACCTCTTAGTAAGAGGACAGAATAG
>NC_090749.1:97523490-97528490 GCF_036898095.1 Palaemon carinicauda | reverse complement strand
TTATCCGATGCCATTGCAATCTACAGTTATCTCTATCCTTTCCCAGTGAGGGATTTACCTAGTTGGACCACGTGTCGCCTTTATATGTCCCTGCCAGATGATGACTACCTTACCCTTAAGAGATGTGACTCTTTAGGTATCCAGGAACTTTATCTGTCAATGCTCTATGGATACACCTGATGCCGCCAGTGTTTTCCTTGTAGCGACTCCTGTTTTCCTCGGGTTTATCTATGACGAATTCTCAATGAGGGGATAGCTACAGAACAGTCCCCCCTTCTCCCTCACTCTCCCTCTTCCTCTCCCACAACCACCCCCCTCACTTTGTTTTTGACTCCCTTATTCGCTCACTTGTGTACCACTTCACAGTTTGACCATTTCTCCAAAATTCCTTCATCATCCAAAACTGCTCCAATTCCTCCATCCAGAGGTCGTGCTAAAAGAGGCTCTGTTGACATCTAATAGAATTTACCTCTGGATCACAATACACAAATGCATTACACAATAGGGATAGATGTAATTTGAAATATGGTTATTTCTATGGGACTTTAACTTCATATATCATATATAACGTACTAATAAACATCTATGGTTGCGATACCATAGAGGAACGAGATTTCGAAGTACTTCAGCATATGGGGAAAGGATAAAGGTCAGAGGATTTGAAGAATAGATGAAGTGTGGGAGGTTTCCTAAAGAAGATAGGATGATGAAGAAACATAAAAAGGAGGTGTCAGGGTGAGATGGACAAAGAATTATTCAGAGGAGAAATAGAACGAGATGATGAGTTCGACAGGTCATGTAATCATTAGCTCACCAACAGGATTATTGAAGTAGGTGAATAATAGAGAGAGTATTATTGACATTTGTCATGAGATATCAATTGTCCCTATTCTATCCTGCTTAAGCATGAGGTAAACTTAATCCCAGTTAGCCCACAACGTCCACTGTTTCATTCATACAACCTTTACTCTCTGGGTGCCAGGATGGTGATGGTAACTATCCTCTTTCCAAGATACCAGATTTTTTGAATGACGTCTGTAATTCTGGTAACTTTGACTCACTAAAATTAACTTTTAAATGACTTTATGAATTAGTTTAAGTCCTCAAAACTAGGAATGACCTTTTCTACCTCTCAGTCCAATACCTCGAGGCCTCCCTTCCTCCCTCTTACCTCTCATCCCACTGTATATTGACCCTTCTCCACATCGCCTCTTTCTCGGCCTCTAAAGCAAACAGGACGCATAAAGAGTAAACCAAAGCACAACCGGGTAAACAAATATTACGAAAAAAATTGAATCAAAGACAGATGGCAGAAAGGTTCTCCTGTGGTTAGGTGTCAAATATTTCAGGATAGGAAACAAGAAGAATTGTTTTGGCTTTAAATATGATAGAGTAGTATACTCTCTCTCTCTCTCTCTCTCTCTCTCTCTCTCTCTCTCTCTCTCTCTCTCTCATTATTTACAGATAACATCTTCGGAATTACCTAATGATTCTAAACTCGGAGTTTCATTTAGAAATTTATAACAATAAGAATATGGGAAAAGAATAAGTGATTTTTCTACCATCTGAATATCCTTTCCTTAATCATCCCTTTCTATAAAGAAGACAGACATTCAATTAAGGAAAATTATACCTATGTGTAGAAGAGGGACTCTATAATAAAAGGAAATAAAACAACTAGTAGAAAAAAAGAGAAAATAGGAATCAATCTGCACAGAGACATTTGACTTTTGAGTTGGCACTCGTTACCATGAATCTATAAATAAAAACTCTAAATTCTTAATCTTGACCTTTGAATAAAGACTCCAAATATTTGTTCTATTGGAAATCTATTGGGGATTGTTTATTCAATTCATAGGTACGAAAATATTTGTTTAGTTGTTATAAAAAATGAACCAAAACTGTATTTAAGATTTATTGAGTGATGCAGAATATTCTAATTTCCTGAAAGAACATCACATCATTAAATGCAAAAAGACTGAGCTGGTTCCTGCTGATGTGAATTGGTAATTACGAGACTTGAGCTTTTTCCTGCGTCCAGTATTAATTATTATAATTGTTTTAATTACTTTTTACCAATATATTAGAGACATAAACATGTCAGTGAGATTTCCAATTTATTATTTTCAGATCAACAAAGCATTAACATGGGATGAGTGATCACTATAAAGTGTAATTGTTTTTCTATGCAAAAGCGGTTTCACACGAGTTCCTATTAATTCATATTAAGTAACAAACAAACACACGCACCAAACCGAACCTCGCTTGACAACCTCTGATTGAAATATGATACTTTACATAAGAGAGACACTAACATTCGAACCTTATGGGTCCACAGACATATAGAAACTTACCAACAAAATCTTTGATAGGATTTCTCCATTCTTGATAGAAATTAACATAATCTTACTGATATTAATTTTGGAGAGGAAATTTATACAAAAATTAAAATCAAAGAAAGAAAAGACAAAGCAGAGACAGACAGTCAATCGGTCTCTGGTTGTGGTGGCGTCCTTGTCTGGTGATTGCCAGACTGGGATTCAAGTCCCACTCACACTAGTTAGTTTCTCTGGTCACTGCAACCTCATCATCTTTGGGAGCTAAGGATGGGGGTTTTGCGGAAGCTTAATGGTCTATCTGCTGAGACACCAGCAGCCATTTACTAGCCGTCCTTGGTCCTAGCTTGGGTGGAGAGGGGGCTTGGGTGCTGATCATATGTAATAATGTCGTCAGTCCCTAGGACATTGTCGATCTTGATAGGGCAATGTCACTGTCCCTTGCCTCTGTCATTCATGAGTGACCTTTAAACCATCAAATCTCTGCAATCTTCCCTGGGCACCCCAGAGATGTGAGATCTCCAAAGGATTCCTCAGAGAGATTCTGTCCTCAGAGAGGTGAGATCTCCAAAGGATTCCTCAGAGAGATTCTGTCCTCAGAGAGGTGAGATCTCCAAAGGATTCCTCAGAGTGATTCTGTCCTCAGAGAGGTGAGATCTCCGAAGGATTCCTCAGAGAGATTCTGTCATCAGACGGGGAAAGGGAATTCACTCAAGGATCTACCTGGGAGGTTTTTCAAGATTGTTTTTGAAAATTAATCAAATTCTATTTCTTTTAAGACTCAAATATTCCTTTTGTTAAGACAAGAACTTGAAGATTCGTTAAATTGCAAAGAGCAATATTCTGCAATGAATATCTTTCAGTTATAATTTCATAAACTCACTTCTCTGGAATTAATCTTAACTCTTGGTCTTCGACTTTGTGTGTTCAATTTTTAGCCTTTCACAAATGACCTTTGGTTCCAACTATTTGACTTTTGATTTCAGGTTATCTTTGATTTTTTATATTTTAATAACAACTAACTTTGAAAAATGATTCTTTAGTCATATTTTATTGATATCCAATAAAAGCTCTTAAGAAGTGCTCATAGTTTATTAAACCCTTAACATAATTAGGAAGAAGAAAATTGCTAAATTCTGTAAAGACCCAGAAGATTATAATAACATTAGAAATATAAATGAATTGCTGAAAAGGGTGTGTAAGATATGTCTACACGAGGGAAAGGTTCCAGAATAACTGCCTTAAACGTGATAAAGTCGACTGTATCAAATGTGCCAAAGTTAGTCTGCGGATGTTGTGATTGGTAGGGTTTTAACTGACCTATGATGTTCTTCCAATTTCAGAGAGAGAGAGAGAGAGAGAGAGAGAGAGAGAGAGAGAATTTTGTCCCTGTCCATAAAACCTTCATTAAAAAAAAAAAACTATAAAATAATAGTCTTGAATTAAGTCTTCTCCAACCTGGCAAAAACCTAGAAGGAAAAAGCTTTTCTTTACAGAGGAAAACTCCCTTCGTAGAAGTTAAATATTTACTCTATTTACATTATGATAAGGAAAACAAAATATAGAAACATATGTCCAACAAGGCAAGAAGAAGAAGGAGAAGATGATATAGTAGTTGAAGATAAATTCCTCCTTGTGACGGCTCTCCTTTTAAAACGTCTCTTGACATTCTCTTCTTCTTCTTCTTCTTCCTCAGATGTTGATGAGGAGTCCTTCTTCAGAGTAAGGAAGGTGACGACGTCCTTTAAGCACGGAACCAGAAGCAGCAGGAAACTCTCACTTGGAAATATTGTGGTTTTTCTTTTCACTTTTAGTCTTTGAAGACAAAGACTAGGTTCTATAGAAAATTTTTCCAGGTGAAATAATTATTGGCTACTTATTTCCAATTTACTTGAACGTATATTTCTTTCCGACATTTATGGGCGATGGTGGGAGTTTTTATTTGCAAAGACAGACTGTAAACAACAATTATTTGTATCGAGAAACACAGCAGGAATCGAAGTGTATTATTATAATAAAGAAATGCTATCAATGAGTTTTATTCATGAAAAATGGGTACTCTTCAATAATTATGATAATAAGTTTAATAAGTATTTTTTTCATAAGGAACAATAATTATTTTTTGTACTTATAGGTCTATTGATTATTGGACTCACTAACTTATGAAAAACCTATAAATAATAATCAATGTCAAAGTCAGTCTAAACATGTAGTAAATCACCTGTATGCTTCTGTTGTCATAATCAGAAAGAAATATTTAGGTGATCCAATCATTCTCATAAGAACGTTAATAGAATTACCAAACTCAATCTCGGAATAACCTTAAACGAAAGAATACCAAACAGTATATTAAGGTAACCTTATTATTATTATTATTATTATTATTATTATTATTATATTATTATTATTATTATTAGCTATGCTAGAACCCTAGTTGGAAAAGGAGGATGCTTTAAGCCCCAAGGGATCCAACAGGGAAAATTAGCCCAGTAAAGAAAGGAAATAAATAAACTGCAAGAGAAGCAATGAACTATTGAAATAAAATATTTTAAGAACAGTAACAATAATAAATAAGATCTTTTATATATAAACTATAAACACTTAAAAATACAAAAAAAAAGGGATAAGATAGAATAGTGAGCCCGAATATATCCCAAGTAAGAG
>NC_090749.1:97513859-97518859 GCF_036898095.1 Palaemon carinicauda | reverse complement strand
TCAGTGATTCCAATATTTAAATTCCCTTAGAGTTAGGTTAGGTTTCTCTGTTGGGTCATCAACAGTCACTTCTTGATGCCCCTTGGTCATTCCATGGGTGGAAAGGAGACTCAGACTTTGATCACTTAATGATATGTTTGGTCTGGTTCTTGCTTCTGTTGCTCACGATGGACCTTTAAACATACTATCAACAAAAACCCTCTTATTATAGAGCTCCAATATCTCTTTGTTTAATCTTCAATTATTATTGCACAAATATTTATGAAATCAAAGACCAATTAAATAAATGAATTTAAGAAGTTTTAGGAACCGGATGTTACGACACAAGATATGTTAAGAGGAACTCGGTAACCTTAATACATTCTTGCTCAGAGATTCCAATATATTCAGTTCCTCCCTATTCCTACTTCCATTATTCCATTCCAATTCCATTCCGATCAATTCCAGTCAAGCGGAAAGTGAAAATCTCTGAAGGTTAATTAGGTTAATTTGATGAGATATTTCGAATGATGAATCACCATTTCAGTGGGTGGTCGATTCAGGAATAACTTCATTGTTATTGTTTGGTGGAATTCAGGTCATCTGTTGATGTCTGTCTTTGGCTGATATTTGGTACTTACTTTTTCTCTTCTTTCAAAATGGGATTTTCCTTCTTTGAAACCTTTTAGCTTTTTAAAAGACTTCAGTAAAAATTGCTGTTTAATAAGAATAATAATATTGATAAAAACATAGCTTCTGGCACTACTACTACTACTACTACTACTACTACTACTACTACTACTACTAATAATAATAATAATAATAATGATAATGATAATAATAATAATAATAATAATAACCGAAAAGTCTCGAACACTTTTCCTTAACTTTGAAAATTCCTCGACACCAAAGTCAAAGTCAATAAGATGTTTCTACCAAAACAAACTTTGCATTTGGTCAATTCTATTGGAGTCAGGGGAAATATTTTGACATATTTTGTCCGAGATTTTACCACAGATGAAAACTGAATTTAATCTCTTTGAACTTTTGAAAATAGGTCTTCAACGACTCAAAGCTCAAAGGAAAATGAGATACTGTATGTATATAGTCTTATCTAAATACTCCTATAAACACTCGAACTTCTCCTACTCCTCCTTGAGTCCCCACCAGAGGATAAGGAAAGGTCACACTCTCGAGGTGATCTTTCCAAATCAATGGAACTTCCACCTGGATTTAAACGGAGTCAGGAAGTCAGTGTTTAAGAGAATAAGGTCAATAGACTATTAAAGGTGAGAATAGGGATAGAGAAGGTTGAATCAACAGGTAATAAGAAAGACGACATACACAGAACATTAAATCCCATATCTTTAGGGACATCACTCACTCTCCTAGAGTTAGACGCTGTATAATAACTGACTCTACTTCTGCTGACTTTCTCTTTTCTTCATCTACTTCTTATCCTCCCATCAAGCTTTACTTCCAATTAAGCATGGGTTATTTTTCTCCATTTTCACTACAGGATTGAACCACCTCATCATATTCATATTGAAATAATCCCTTACAGCTATACGTCACACTTAGAAATCTCAATTTTACTTGCATTAATTCTTCAAGGATTTATACTTATTTAATTTGTTCATTCATTTGTAATACTATTAATTGAAAATTACATTTTTCTTTCTTTGGTAATGAAGTAGATTAAATTATCAATATATACCAAGTAATAGTGATAATCGAACACTCACTGATGCAAGTATCGTACATTTATAAGAAGAGCAAACAAAAATAAAAAAAATATATATATATATGATATGAATTGATCTAATGAAAAACCTTCTCTATTTTATATTCCGGAGCGAGATTGTTGAGGAGCAGAGATGAAGGTCTAAAGTTAACTTAACTCAAATCTAAGATTTCCCTTGAGAAACCAAAAGCCTTGTGGAGGCCGACCTAGTTCTGGAATCATAGTTAGTCCCTGGAAATATTTTGAGTCATAATGGTACTGGAAAATGTTGAATCCTGGAAAACGGTTTTGATGGTCGCCAGGTTCCTGGAATCGAAGCAAGTACCTAGAAAGGGATTTTGATGAATGTTTCAGTAATTTAGTTGTAAGAAATCCTTGTGGAAGGTTTTAAGGGGCATCGGGGTACTGGAATCGTAGTTAGTACCAGATAAACGGATTTTGAGGATCGTCAGAGTACTGGAGTAGTAATCAATGCCTGGAAAGAGATTTGGAATATCGTAAGAGTTCTTGCGTCTTCCTTCGCATTAGGACATTAGATTTTTTAATCCACAAAACCCACGTTTAAGACATATATCCTTTATAGCTTATATATCCTCAACTTTTATCCCCTTCTTAAGAAGTCCAGCAATTGGAGCCAGTGTTCAAGTGTTCCGTTCCAAGATTTTTTGGTCGTACATCTAATCTTGAGTCTTTCAATTCAGGTTCAAGTCTTCGGACTATGCTCATTCAAATGCCAGAAAGCAAAAGTGGACTTTTTTTAATGCATTCATGAATATTTCCTCTCTTTCTCTCTCTCTCTCTCTCTCTCTCTCTCTCTCTCTCTCTCTCTCTCTCTCTCTCATTATCCTCCCGGTCTGGATGCAAAGATATTTTTTGTCATCTTAGAATGAAAGAACATTTCCATTACATTGGAGTTTTCCTTCGGGGGATCTTCTCTTCCCTCTTATTTCGTCTTCATCCATTTCTTCTTTTTGTTTTTGTTTTTTCTTCAAAACAATTACCTTCTTTGTTGTATTTATTTTTCAAATCTTTCAATGTTGATCAAGAGAATCTATTTGAAATGTAGGTTTTTCCATAACAATTCATCTCTCGGGGGATTTTGTCTGAAGGTTATCGCTATTTAATTTATTCTCATCCATTTTAATTTATGAAGTTCATTCAAAATCATTTTTGGACTAATTTAGTACAGAAAACATATTTTCAACAGTAAAATAAAAATACCCAAAGAATAAAAAAATAATCCAAAATTCGTTGGATTTCTCATTAGAGAAATGACATTATCAGAAAGTGTGGTTAATGGCTTGTCACTGTACAGGCACTCAAACTGCCATAATTAAAAAGTTGGGGGTCTACCCATCTGGTGTCCTATTAAGACACACGGGGGTGGGGGGTGGGGTGGGTGGGGGGGGGGGGGGTTACGTTGTATTACCTGCCCCCATCTCTCTCTCTCTCTCTCTCTCTCTCTCTCTCTCTCTCTCTCTCTCTCTCTCTCTCTCTCTATTCACGCTTAGCACAAATCAGTTCCGAGGTAACGGATACAAACTGGAATTAAAAAGATACAATACCGCTCAATGTGGCAATTTCTTTACAAACAAAATAGCAAATATTTGGAACAGACTTCAAACGGATGTAGTAAACAGTAACACGATAAATGAGTTCAAGAATAAGTTAGACAAGTTCATAAGAACTCTCTAAATGCTTAAAGTGAATCGCTCTATCCAAGAGCAAATGGTGTCTCCGAGAATAGAGTAAAAAATCTTTGAGACATCCCAAATCCTTGTAACTTCTTGTAACTCTTAATAGTTTGGACTTTTTTCATGATTCTCTCTCTCTCTCTCTCTCTCTCTCTCTCTCTCTCTCTCTCTCTCTCTCTCTCTCTCTCTCTCTCTCTCTCTCTTTATTCATTTTTTTCTCTCCATAATCATCTCAAGTCTTCAGCTCAACTAATATATTCACTTTCATTTTTACTTTTTCTTCTAAAACTTTCCTCCAACGTTTCTCTAAAGAAAGTTATAAAGGAAAATTTCTTAATTAGAGCAAGTTAGACTTTATCTTAACCTCGTTACACTTCAGAACTTTTCTGGTATATCTTCAACTTCAATATTTTTCTATTTTTCAAATTTTTTGAGAAATGTTATTTCGAAACCAACTTTAGAATCTAATAAATTATTCATACTTCAAAGTTAATTAAAGTCCAGATTAGAATGATCTTTCAAATCATTTTATAGAATACTCTTAAGATTTTCAATTAAAACAACATCGACAGCCAATTTTGCCCCATTTGACGAAGAGAATGCTACCATCAGGTTCCTCAGTCTTCCAATCACACGAAATTCATTCTGGTATTATCCCACACAGCTCTCTCTCTCTCTCTCTCTCTCTCTCTCTCTCTCTCTCTCTCTCTCTGCTATGCACTTTGTTATCCTCTCTTGACACTCGTCAGCAATGGCATTTATTCATCCAGTGAACTGACTCCAGTCTGAGAGTGAAAGACTTCTCTCTCTCTCTCTCTCTCTCTCTCTCTCTCTCTCTCTCTCTCTCTCTCTCTACTTGTGCCACTCGGTATTTGTTAGTGTTTGCTGGAAGGTAGGATAAGAGGAAATGTTTGATCTCTCTCTCTCTCTCTCTCTCTCTCTCTCTCTCTCTCTCTCTCTCTCAATTGCCATATATTATGTATCATTCCAGATTATTTTAATCTGAAATATTGAAATAAATTTACCAAATTTTGGAAACAAATGAATTTATGTTTGGTTATTTTACCTAATGTCAAAGGATCCTTTGGTTGAAATATGAAACAAAACAAAAATAATATGAATCAAATTTTTGGAATGTATAAACAGCTTTTTTAAGCTAAAATGGTAATTGATTCTTTCATTAACCAAAAGTTGATAACTTGATTAATTTGTGCATCTCCAAAAATGGACGAGTGTTTTACTTTTTCATTTGTTCTTTTTGATGGACTTTTCTCTTTGGTGTGAGTTGACAATTAGTGATTTCATTTACTCTTTTGACAAAACCACTTCAAAAGAGGCCGAATTTGTTTAATTTTTTGGGTGACAAAATTTTTCTCTTTCTTTTTCTACATTGTTTCTGGGTAATGGTTGAATAACAGAAGAATTGAGTCTTATCCTAATTATTTTGTCTCCAAAGCAAACAATTATATTTACAAATATGTAGGTTACGAGTTTTGCAATCTCATCCCATAACGTTAATTGCATACTGAATCATTAACTCCTTCTAATAATTACATATTCTTTTAAATATCTACACATATAAA
>NC_090749.1:97473859-97508859 GCF_036898095.1 Palaemon carinicauda | reverse complement strand
AGCTGCTTCTTGTTTAGTTATTTTGACGTTCTTTTAGGATATAATAAGAGTTGCTTCTTGTTTAGTTATTTTGACGTTCTTTTAGGGAATGATAAGAGTTGCTTCTTGTTTAGTTATTTTGACGTTCTTTTATGGAATGATAACAGCTGCTTCTTGTTTCGTTATTTTGACGTCCTTTTAGGATATAAAAGTTGCTTTTTGTTTAGTTATTTTGACACTTTTTTAGGAAATGATAAGAGTTGCTTCTTGTTTATTTACTTTCATGTTCTTTTAGGGAACGATAAAAAGTGCACTTTACTTAGTTACTTTGACGTTCTTTTAGGGAATGATAATAGCAGCTTCATGTTTAGTTATTTTGACGTTCTTTTAGGGAATGATAAGAATTGCACTTTGTTTAGTTACTTTGACGTTCTTTTAGGGAATGATAGAAGTTGCTTCTTGTTTAGTTATTTTGACATTCTTTTAGGGAATGATAAGAATTGCACTTTATTTAGTTACTTTGACGTTCTTTTAGGGAATAATAAGAGTTGCTTCTTGTTTAGTTACTTTGATGTTCTTTTAGGGAATGATAAGAATTGCACTTTTTTAGTTACTTTGATGTTCTTTTAGGTAATGATAAAAGTTGCTTCTTGTTTAGTTATTTTGACGTTCTTTTAGGGAATGATAAGAATAGCACTTTGTTTAGTTACTTTGACGTTCTTTTAAGGAATGATAAAAGTTTCTTCTTGTTCAGTTATTTTGTCGTTCTTTTACGGAATGATAAAAGTTGCTTCTTGTTTAGTTATTTTGATGTTCTTTTAGGATATGATAAGAGTTGCTTCTTGTTTAGTTATTTTGACGTTCTTTTAGGGAATGATAATAGCTGCTTCTTGTTTAGTTATTTTGATGTTCTTTTAGGAAAATAATGCTTAAAAGTAACTGGCTCTTGACTATAAGTAATTTACCAGCACAGTAAATATTTTTCCTATGACAGAGGAAGTACCACAAGACTCAGGTAGATTGCTTTGCTTAAGTAGCCTCACTTGGAGTTTTATTTGCTATTGTGTGAAATGTTTAGTTTGAAGCAATGTTGTTTTCCTGGTGGTAATAACACTTTTTGTTTACCCGAGATACTTATAAGACAGCGTCGCCTCTCTTGAGAATGGAGATGTGGCTGTAATGGTGGATTTTACTTTCCCCGAAAACTCTGTTCTTTTGTTTCCAGACAGAGGAGGAGACCCATTAATGGTGGTCCTTTTAGCTTTTCTTCAGATAACGTCTCTCTCTCTCTCTCTCTCTCTCTCTCTCTCTCTCTCTCTCTCTCTCATTTTATGTTCCAGTTACCGAGCGGTAAGGAGATATCGCCCAGAAGAGATGAGACAATTTCTAAGTCTATTTCCGAGAGTTTTATTAATCTTGGCAGAAGGTTTCCAACAGGAAATGACACATCTTCAGCTCTGTCGCTTGAAATAGCAAGACATAGGTAATAAAGTAAGGAAGGAGAGAGAGAGAGAGAGAGAGAGAGAGAGAGAGAGAGAGAGAGAGAGAGAGAGAGAGAGAGATCCTTTTTTCCATAGACTCCTGTCAAGACTAGCCAGTAGAATGAAAATGTATCAGGGTCTAAAAGCTATAATGTTTGTTACATAAAAAGTTATAGACAAAAAGTAGCAGAATTAACTCTTGTAAAACAATTTTCCTGTCAATAAAAAGAACCACTTGAAAGGCGTTTCACTTTCATGGGTCATTTAAGAACCCAAAAGAGCGTGAGAAATATAATTTAATAATCTGTATTTGTTGTTTTCTAAGTTTGATTTACAACAACAAAAAGAACGGTTTTCTAGACCCTGGAACATTTTCATTCCACCGAACCAACTCTCTCTCTCTCTCTCTCTCTCTCTCTCTCTCTCTCTCTCTCTCTCTCTCACATTGTATAACATGGAAACATTTTATATATTCTATATAAAAATCAATTATTTAGGGCTTTATCTCTATTGGAAATTGATCCTCAACTATGAATTGTCCCTTTCAGTCAGACCTACAATCTCATCCATTGGGTAGATTAAAGTACAAAAAGGACTTAGGTTGTGAGCCTTGCACCCGAATCCCATGTACATTAATTCTTGTAGCCTCCAGCTTTAGGTTATTAATGAATAAAAGTTTATTGATATGGATAAAAAACTTAATAATAATATTTTTGAGGATATTAACTGTATTATTATTGTTACTATTAACATGACTGAAGCTGATTTTAGTATTATTATCAATGTTAATTATATGAATATTATCTTAAACGAATTTTTTGGGAAAATTATATTCTTATTAATACTTCTCATATTAATTGTAATAATATTCGTATTATCACTTATAGTAATAATAATAATAATAATAATAATAATAATAATAATATTTTTTATATTGATAGGATTTATTTAGTATTTATATTAACCCTTTTACCCCCACCATAAGGTTAAATTTCGAGCACATTTTGCTATATATTTTTTTTAAATTGCTCTAAAAGGCTTAATTTTTGTCCTAGAGAGGTCAGGTTGGTCTCATTCTTTTGGAAAATGCCTGAAGTTTCTCATTAAATCATCAAAAATATGTAAAAACATGTAATTAACAGTGTTTTGCAAGAACTTACCGGTATGTCCTTTTGGGGGTGAAAGGGTTAACATCATCAATATTATTAGTGATATTGATATTAATATTATAATTTCCGATATAAATGTCAAAAACAATATTATCATTATTATCATTCAGCACTATTATTAATGTTATTATTTTTCTGTTATTAGGTAAGTTGTCATCTTCATTAACACCATAGTTATTATTATTATTATTACTATTATTATTATTATTATTATTATGATGGTGATGCGGCTCAAGGTCAGGCAAGCTGCTCAGCCGCTCAGAGTCCAAGGCCAAGGAGTCCCATGCTCGTTGTGAGAGTCCCAGTCGAAGGCAAGCTGCATTTCCGCTGATCACAGTCGTCATTGTCGCTATTTTCAGGTTGGTGGGGATTGTTTCTATGGCAGGAAGGGAGGAGTAACATCTCCTGTGTCGTAGTTTAGTTTCTGTTGTTTTTGTGCCATCCATTTCTAGTGATATCATTTCATACGACGTTTCTGTTGTGCACGGGAAGTTCTTGCATAATTATTACTCCCCATTGAACGTGGCAGGACACTCTTTTAGAAGGTCTCATCATTGTCATTCCAATGTAATGGCTGGGGCGTCCACGGATTGGGCATTGGTAGGAATAAAAGACGTTCTACTTCTTCAGAAAGTCCTGCACGGGAGGGGCTGGTTACTATTTCCTAAAGAGGGATCATGTCATCATTGTCTGATAGTAAATAATAAGGTTGATGTCGGAGTCGTTTTGCACGGGTGTGACATGGTTATCAACAAAGTCCCTTTGCCAGTTGTCCATTGTACGTTTGACCTCCATCGACCTCCCTATTGGAGTAACTATTGTTCCTGAAGACCTAAGTAATCCTATCTAGCTATTAGTGAGCCTCAATCTAGAAAGAACAATGAGAGAGGATCCAACAAACATAGACTCGGATGGTGGAGGTCTTGTATTGTTTGGGACATTCACTATCACCATTCAAGGAAAGACGTAAGTTCGTGGGTTAGTGTAGACGATGGTATCGATAACACGCTTAGCAATCAAGACTAGGACGTCTAGGAAGGGAAGGCGGCCGTTGTCCCGATTTTCCATCCGCAATTGCTTCATAAAGTTTATCAATACATTCGACTGAGGGGGCTTTCACAAAGGTGTCGTAAATGTAGCAGTGAAAATAAACACGCTCCTCGACGAAACCCAGTTGGTGAAAAGAATGCTCAGATGAGAGCTCAATACTGCACCATCTTCCTAGATGTACTTATGCCCATGATGAGTGCAGAAGGGGCCCTTCTCAGTACATATTTCCAGAAGGGTGCGGAGGACATGCTCCGGGATGTCGTCTCTGTAGACTGGGTCCAGGACAAGCTGGATAAGAAAGATAAGCTGGATAGCCTCCTTGAGATACCTGGCACCCTCTAGTAATGACTAACAGCTGAACTTATAGAATTATAGGATTTTTCTATGCATTCTACTCAGACATACACAAAACAGCTACTGGCGGAATACAGTACTGAGGAAATAAAAAAAGGAAAACACAAGCAATAGAAAACAATGCTCTGCTAACGAAAGAACTCCAATACACTTTCTTAAGAGAAATAAAAAGGACTAGAAAGAAATTTAGTATAAAAAGTCAGTAGAGTTTAGCGGACGTAGAATTTCCTACTGGCGAGTTTTTAGGCCATAAAGAACGAGCCTGATAAATAATAGAAGCTCATGGGAGCGCTGGAACGCCGATAAAAGTAGCAACGAGGTTCCTTACAGGATGTTCAATTATTTACAATTGTTTCGTTTGTGAAAATTACATCAGAATGGTTCGAAATGGTTTAATAATATCTTCTCCTAATGGCTGCGTAATGTATTTATAGAGGAAATAAGTGTCAGTCTATTTTTGTTATGTCAATGGATCGTAGTTTATTAGTAAAGATTTAGGAAGCAAAGAACTATACATTCTACATAGTTCAGAAAAAAACTTATCAAAATGAGGAGAATGAAAAACTGATTTCTAACAGAGGCTCAGTTCATGTGACAATGAATTTTGCATATCAATTTCAATGTATTAAAGCAACTTCTATTTATAAATACTTTTGACAGCTCTTCGTGGCAGTCAATTAGTAAAAGTGTTTTTACTCAACACCAATCGATCTGGCAGAGATACATTATTTTAAATATACACCGGTCAAGTTTAAGTTCTATGTAAGATGTCTGATTTCCCTTATACGTAAATATTAGAAATTTCAGAAATAAAAAGTTATTGGGTACTTTTGGCTATTACTCGACTCCAATTCACAGTAATTTCATAACTGAAACTTCCAATTAGCAAAATCTGCAGACGTAGTTTCGCACAATTAGTTTTCCTCTCGATTCTCCTTTGACCTGACTGGAACCTGGAACTCCCAATTCCAGGAGATTTCTCACTAACTTTGTGGATACTAAAAATTCCAAATTAATTTTTAAGTTTTCACAAGTTGAGGAGTTTCTGATGATGAGGGGAAATGTGACCATATGATTAAGAGAGTAATTATAAGTGTCTGAAAGTATTACTTTTTGAAAGACTTTTCCATCTTGGATAATCCTTACATGTGTGAGTTGCTCATGAATCCAGTCACACCTCATATATACATATTCAGTTGTAACTGCCATTTTATCTATGTCCTAATATAATGCTTATATCAATAATTATAATATTATTTAACTAGTTTATGCGACCTGTCTAAGATGACAGATAATATATTTAGACATATATGCAAACACACACACATACACACACAAATTCAGCCCTTCTCACCCCTCCCAATTTCCTAATTACAAAATGCTAGTTCAGGCAATTTGTGGGTGGTTGCCGCTCAGCGTGACAGGATATATATATATATATATATATATATATATATATATATATATATATATATACATATATATATATGTATTTGTATATATATAAATATATATATATATATATATATATATATATATATATATATATAAATATATATATATGTATGTACAGAGAGAGAGAGAGAGACTGAGAGAGAGAGTCTTGCTCTTTACCATGTGTAAGAATTGCATGAGAATAATGGACAGGATATATATATATATATATATATATATATATATATATATATATATATATATATATATATATCTTTAATCCTAGCTTTGACAAGAATCAGCAAAACTATAATGGTATTATTTCATCTTTGGGATCTAAGTAAAGGTAATAGGTTACAGAGTTCTTGTGGCCTATTGGTAACGTCTCTGCCTTGTGATCGCCAGACTATGCTTCGAGTCCTGCTTTGAAAGATGAACTGTGTAGTTCTCCTATCTTAAAATTTCCTGACTTCGGTAAGGAATTCTTCATTGCAACAGACGCCTCAGACTTAGGAGTAGGAGGGGTATTGCTTCAGCAATATGATAAACAATTTTTCCCGATAGCTTTCTATTCTCGAAAATTGAGAACTTCCGAAAGTAAGTATGCAGTAATAGACAAGGAAGGGCTAGCTATTGTTAATTCACTAGTGCATTTTAAGTTCATAATTTACGGTTATCCCGTTAAGGTTCTTACTGACCATAAACCACTAACAGAGTTCTTTAAAGGCTTCAACCACAGCCCTAAACGAACTCGGTGGCATTTGATCATTCAAGATTTTGGCGCAAGAATCGGGTATTTACCTGGGAAAGCAAATATCATTGCGGATGCATTATCACGCAACCCTGTGTCATCTTGTACGGAGCCTTTAGCTGAATTAATAGATATATCAACATCCATGCCTATTATTAAAAAGATATCTGAACAAGAAGATTTAGGCTGGAGCGCTGAATTGTTACAGACTGAGCAAAAAAAAGATCAGAAAATAAAAACAATTATAAATGCTTTGAAAAGCAATCATAAGGAAAAGGAATATATAAAGTATAAGCAGCAGAATTATATAATCAAAGATAATATTCTGTGTAGGACTGTGACAAGGAAAACCCGCAATACACCACATGTAACTAACGACCAGGTAGTAGTACCAATCTCACTTATTTCCACTGTCCTGAATTGGTTGCATTCAAATCCATTACATGGACACCCGGGGTTCTCATTAATGTCACAGAAAGCCAAATCATTGTTTTATTGGCATACGATGCTTACAGATATAAAAAGACACATAGCTAATTGTCGCACATGTCAGGAAAACAGAGGGCATACGAAAACACCTGTCAGCCTAGGAGCTTATCCTGTGCCCAATCAACCCTTTGAAAGAATACATTTAGATTTGTTAACAGGATTTTACGAGTCAGACAGAGGAAATAAGCACCTCTTAGTAATTATAGATGCTTTAACTCGATATACAGAACCAATAGCGCTTAAAACTAAAATTGCAATTGAATGCGCTAGGAAGTTTTACGAGTGTTACATTTGTAAACATGGAATTCCACACATGATAATCTCAGACTCGGGTGGTGAATTTAATAATCACTTTCTTACCTCATTGTGTGAATTCCTCAGCATAAAGAAAATAAATACCATGATATATCACCCAGAGTCGAATGGGCTAGTGGAAAGAGCAAATAGGAAGATATTAAATATATTAAGAGTAACACTAGGGGGATCAGACCCCAACTGGGATATTGCAATACCGGCAGCACTGAGTACTCTGAATCATTCATATCATATATCAATTAAAATGTCACCGCATGAAGCATTGTATGGTACCCCAGTTAGAACGCCTTTCCATGTATTAACGCCTACAACTAATCGTTCAAATCCTTTAAAAGAATGTATAAATGCAAGTATAAGTCGATATGATATCCTTCGAAAGAATTTAGAAGAATCACAAATCATAATGAAAAGGAATCATGATAAAACAGCGAAACCAACTAAAACATATACCGTGGGTGATAACGTATATAATCAAATCAATGTACGAAAAGGGCTCAATTATAAACTAACACCTAAGTTTGAAGGCCCATTTAAAATTTTGGAAACATTAACGGCCAATAGGTTTAGAGTTCAAAACGTATCCCAACCCACGGATGAGAGAATAGTACCATTGGCTCACATAAGAAATTAAAAAGAAAAGAGAGGAAAAGAAGTGAGGGAAATTTTTTTTTTATTTTATGTGATTAAAAGTTTCTTTTTAATACAGGAGTAATTACATATATTTTTCTCGTTACAGGTTTCCAAGATGAATTTTTTGTTGTTGGGAGTGATATTGTTCGCTCAGACATTTTTCTCGTGTGGGATGAGCTCTAAAACTAAAAGTATAAATTTTAAATATGGCACTATAGTTGAAAGACAAGAAGACGTTTTTATTACATCAACCAACGTAGTTGTAGAAGTGAATATGCAAGCAATTTTTCTTCAAGAGAATGATGTCACTAGCTTAAGAACCGCCATTTCAAGGTTTTCTGCCTCATTGGATGAGTTGCATAGAAGACATTTTCATTTGACTACAGAGAGTTTGCTTGGATCGACATTAAAAGTTGCAGAGATGCTATCTGATGACTTGAAAAATAAGACTTACGAGACAGGATCTTTGGCTTATGACCTTTTGACGTGGACTGTAGGACATGAACATAAAGAAAGACGAAATCCGTTTATTTATGCTGCATTAAACATCTTTGGGTCTGTTGCAAGTTTAGGTTTAGGAATTTCCAATCGTCTTAAAATTAATAATCAAAATAAGAAAATTGAGTTCTTGACTCATGAAGATGAATTGATTAAGTCAGAACTAAGGAATCAGTTAGTTTCAATCAATAAAATTATGGATTTGGTAAATGAACATTCAAATAATATCGTTCAGATTATGGAAGTACAGGATTTGTTGGCAATGTTAACTTATTATGATTCAAAGATAGATCACATACATAACAGAATTGCACATTTCATTGAGAAATCCAAGGATTATGTAGAAGCTATCACGTTAGCAACTAAAGGTGTACTGTCGCCCCATTTGTTGCCTATAAATTACTTAAAGTTAATTCTGGAGAACGGAAGGGATAAACTAGGCTATGTTCCTTTGTTAGACGAACATAGGTTAGAATTTTATTACAGCCTAATTACAGTAAACGTTGATAATAACAAGATTAGGATTACAATTCCCTTTTTATTCTTCTGATGCCTGGCTATCTTACAGGATATCACCATTTCCGACTTTCATGACGAATCACTCAAATCCAGTAATATCCAGTTTGACAGGACACGTATTGATTTCCCCAGACAAGGAAACATATACCGTCATTAAAGACTTAAATTAATTAACTCACTGTTCAGACGCAATGGATAGAAAAATATGTACAGCTGACTCATTTGAATTCCATAAAAACTTAATGGATTCATGCGAGTTAGGTATAGTGCTAGACGGTGCTCTCTCCCATACAAGTGAAAATTGTCTGGATAAGCTTTATCCCTTTGACAATAATGAGTTCAATTGCAGACTGAACAATGGCTCGTGGATACGATACGACAAGGACGGCTTCAATGTATCATGCCCTGACGGATCCACGTCCTTCGCCCACATCTTTGTCGCAGCAGATGGTTGTATCGGGACTTCCCCTAATTCCATGGTGACTGGTCTACGGACACTCATCAGAGAACGAGCCTACTTCGCGAACTTCACGTGGACCTCTACAATGCCAGCACTCCCTCTCCCGTATAACAGACAGGTTGCAAAGCGGTTGATGAAGCTTACCGAAAGGGACCACCTGTCACCGACTTATAAGGAAATCCTTCACCCCATACTACTAGCAGGTCTGGTTCTCACGGTGGTGATATTTATCGCCGTGAACATCCTTGTTTGGCGTAGGTTACGGCACAGCAGGCAGCTACAACAGAATGTTTCGCCATGTCTAGACAAAACTCCTTATTCAATTCAGTTTAAAGCCGTTTGAAGTGGCCACCTCATTCGCTAAAGGAGTAAATTGTTGGAAATAGAGTTTGTAAGAAAAGCTGTTAGTACGCTAGTAATATGTTATTGAAGAAATTATCTACATTGCATTGTTAAAAATACATTTAAAACAACATTTAAAAAAATATAAATAATTTTTTCTCTCGGCATCTAATAAAATATATAAGCCGGAATGTTAAAAAGAAAAGAGAAAAGAAAAAAATATATATATAAATTAACAGAATCTATGGGCATCTAATAAAATATATCAGCCCTATATATAAATATATATATATATATATATATATATATATATATATATATATGTGTGTACGAAACCGTGGTACGTGTACGTACCAGGAATTCGTGTTTGTGCACTAAAAAATTGAATTTTTACCAAGGTAACACATATTTTTATTAGTTACCGTATTATGTTAATCTATGTTTCTGACAAAGGTAACAATTATTCTTTAACAAGTTACCGAATCATATGTAAGTCAGTAGTTTTTTTTTTGGTACCATATAATCATTTGCTAGCAATGTACCATATATATGATCTTTATTTTATCATGCATTTTTTTTCTTTGCTTTGGTAATATCTTTTTCATATGCATTATTGTTATTATTTTTAATGTGCCTATTTGGACATTCGTCCTCGTTTGATTATGGCTAAAGTTAAACAAAGAATAATACATATGTCCAGTCACACCTAGTAAACATGTTTTGGCTTGTTGTTAAATTTTTGTGAAAAAATTGAGATAGCTGGCCGAGCTTATGTAATAGTTAATATTACATGTTTAAAACACATGACGTAATATGTCATTTTAGATGAAGATGCTAGCCATGGGACTTGTTGTAGTCATTCAAATCATAAACAGGACGCACAATGCAGCCTCAACAATGTAACATTTTTCTTAAACGTCAACACCAATGCATCAACGTGTGAAAGTTTGGGACGTCACCGGATGCAGGTGTCTTCCGAGATTGTGACAAAACTGCTATGTCAACTAAGCATACGATATCTGTGATATCGATAATTTAGTCAGTTCATATCTATACTTCACCAGAATTGGTCATCTGACCAAACCAGCTCCCTCCAGTGATGGAGATGTTTAACTCTGTTGTTTTTAACAAATAAATACTTTTAAAGCTTATAAGATGTACTTCGTTATCCAGCTTTTCACATCTTGAACAACACATACTCAATGTGTGCTTATAAAAGTAGAACACTAATACATGTTGTTGTCTCTGGGGAAGTTACAACATCTTAATGACTTTCATTCAATTACAAATTGATTAATCTGCTTTTAAGGTTTGCATGTTCTTTGATTATGTATAACAATGGTCCAAAAATACTTTAAAGGAAAAGAGGCCAAAGAAAGACTTTTTTTTTTTTTTCACCAATCTGTGTAAGTTCTCTTCGTTATTAATTGCATTCGTAATAATTAATAATCCGGAAACGTAGTCATATAATTAGAAATAGATGTCCATCCGTCTCGAATTGACTTTCAAGGAAGAATAAACCTTTCCATATATCTCTCAAAGTTATTTAGTTTACATTTAATTAAACAACAACCAAGAATTTTGAAAACTACTTAGTTTCTTGGTCGGGAAGTGGCCTCCCTTATCAAAGATATGCTCATTTTTTCCCTTTTCCATTATTCTTATTTCTTATCCAGGAATATCTTCTGATTTTCACATGCCCATATTTCCTCTCTCCTCTTTCCTTCTACTTCCCCTCCCTCTCCTCATCTCACCCCCCTTTCCTGGGCGGAAGGAAACCCCAGAACAAAAGGGCCCTGTCCAAAGAATGTTGGAGTCTTTGATGTTGAATGTTGTAGGGCCAGATATGCACGGCCTCTCTCTCTCTCTCTCTCTCTCTCTCTCTCTCTCTCTCTCTCTCTCTCTCTCTCTCTCTATGCAAGAGACGACACAATATCAATGAGGAGTAAGCCAATATCTTCAGTATTGTTACAGACACAGAAGCCGATCACTGGTTCAAACTTGACTAAAGGATTACAATTATTCAGAAACAGAACAGTATTCATTTATGTTCATTGGTTCCATCCTTTGCCTCACAAGCTAGAGCCAGGGAGGCCAGGCAATGGCTGCTAATTTCAATTGAGAGTCTAAGGTATTATGAAAGAAATATTATCGGTAGTTCATAAAAACTATGTAGACAAAAAATAAATCCAAAATGAAAATAACTATTAGAGCAAAAAAGGTATCGATGCTGAATAGAGAAGAAAACCCTTCCACATGTATCCATCTGTATCTATTTATAGGATGACGTCTCTCTGGGATTAAACGTGATGAATCAGAGGATGAAAAAACACATCCATTTCTTGTGGATTAAAGATAGATTTTGGGTTGAGGTGGTTTCTCTGCCTCAATTTAATTTGGCATATTATCGTTATTTTCTCTTTTGTTTTAAAATCTCAATTAATTTTGTTATTTTATATTCAACTAAATTTTGACATACACATAATTATGCCTTAAAGACTATTTTTGCTATTTAGTTATTTTCTTATTAACTGAAAACTGCTTCAGGAATATCTATTGAAAAATGAATATGTTCTTACTTTAGATGTCTCCCCCTTCTCTCTCTCTCTCTCTCTCTCTCTCTCTCTCTCTCTCTCTCTCTCTCTCTCTCTCTCTCTCTCTCTCTCTCTCAGGACATTCTTGAAAGCACAGCTGAACAGTTAAAAGAACCAAAAGGTTTTTGGTTTCAGAATCAAACTAAAAATTTGCTTTGGAAGTGTCTTTTGCATACCTCCCTACCTCCCTCCTTCCTTCATGCCCTTCCATCCCTTCCCCTTCCAGCCTTTCCCCTACCGTCCTTCCCCAAAGTTGTCTTCCTGTTCCCCAACTGTGGGTCAGACGTTGCTTATGTTGCAGAGAGAGAGAGAGAGAGAGAGAGAGTTTTGAAGTAAGAACATATGTATGTATATATATGTATATATATACATACATACATACATATATATATATATATATATATATATATATATATATATATATATATATATATATATATATATATACGTATATATATATATATATATATGTATATATATATATATATATATATATATATATATATATATACGTATATATATATATATATATATATATATATATATATATATATATATATATATATATATATATATATATATATATATATATATATATATATATATTCTCATGACTCCGACATGATAACAGTTTTAACGCTCTTCAACTACCGCTTACGTTGCCGGCCTGGTTACGATTTTAACAATCGTAGTTTCTTCACCTCGTCGCTCGACTTACTCTGCTTGTGATTGGCTGAAGTACCCGTCACGCCACCGTAGTTCCTTCATCGAAGGTTATGTTTGTTACCCAAGTTTTTCATATCTTTAGTTCTGTTCTTGCTCTTGTACTCGGCTGAGGATCAACTTTTTGTACTTCACGGACTTATACATCTGCACCTGCCTCTTTCAATTGGGTTTCACCTCTATCTTCTAGGTGAAGCTTAACATTCAGAGGGATTTTCCTTTTAAACTCTTCATAAACTAATAAGTTAACTAACTGATCGAAAGTGATAACATTACTCGAGAACAGCCATTTATGAAAATACCGTAACTTCTCTGTAGCAAATTCAACATAAGTCTGAGATGGAGTTTTAATTAAATTACGGAAATTTTGTCTATAGCCCTCAGGTGTAATAGTGTAAGCATTTAGGATAGAAGTCTTAACAAAATCATAGTCTTGGCAGTCTTCTAATGATAAAGTAGAATATACGATCGAGGCTTTACCTTTAAAGTTTGTGCTAACTAACCATGTCCAAGAGGTTCTGGGCCATTCTAATTGAATTGCTGTCTTCTCAAAATTCCTAAAATAACTTTCAGGGTCATCTTCATTAAATTGAGGAACTAGCTGTGCTTGTTGGGCAATGTTAAACTTCTTATTAGGAGTACCTTGGATAATTGAACGGCCATAAGTCCGAGCCTCTAGTTCTGCTAACTTAACTTCTCTGTCTATTTCTAACTTTCTTGCTTCGAATTGTATTTGTGCTAACTTCAACTCTCTCTCTATCTGTAATTTCTGTATTTCTACATCAGCAATACTCTTTTGCACGGAAGGTGCATCAGTCCCTAGTGACAATTTCTGATCATGAATTTTATCAATAAATTCTTCGGTACTAGATAAGAGTCTATCATGCTCCTGGTCTTTATCATCTAACAATGTTACAGATTCTGGCAAAATTAATCCCTGTTCTACCAAACCATCTATAGCTGTAGTCATAAGGTCTCGTAAGGTCATGGAAGATGTGAACGAAATCTTAAAGTACATAAGAATAAACTTCCATTCATCTTTACTTAAAGTGAATTTACTCAAGTATGTAAAATCTGGCTTAGAGCAAAAGGCATGGACATCAAATTCACTCATTGTAACAGCAAGAAAATCCCTCTGAAGGATTGAGTGTTGGTTACAGGTTAAATATACAATACACAAATTGAATACAAAAGGTATTAAGTACATGTGAAGCTGTATTATCACTACGTTTAGTGATGAGGTAATATTCAGTGATGATTCAATATAAGATTCAGGAAAGATTCATTTCAAGATTCAGGCTGACTTGTTGCCTTAAGTGCAAGATACGAACATTAACTACCACAAGTTGATAGCAAGTTGTAAAGATTCTTGGAACAATTGACAGTTTAAGTTCTAGATAAGATTCTAATGTCTAATTAAAGTCAAATATATTAAGGATTCTCGGTTTAAAGAGTCTAGTCAATGTGACTTCAGTGGAAATAAAAGGTCATCCGAGTTCTGTATTATGTGTCACAAGACAAAGTGTTGATGACCTAAGAAAGATTAAGGATCGGCATAGGATTACAAAGTACTAACACTTCTGTATAACAGCACAAATGACTAAGTTAGTTTCACAAGGCAAGGCGAATTGATATACCTATATAAGTGCACATGGAAAATCATCCCGGTCAGGCCCCCATATGTTACAAGCCCTAATTACCGATGAGACCTGATGTCGTAAAATTAGAGGCAGCCCCAAAATGTGCAATGTCAAAATTGAACATGAAAGGAAAAAGTAACTAAAGGCTTGCAAACATCATAAAGATTTATTATATAATTATAATTTAAATAATACTTATAGAACTCAATTCTCAAGCTGAATACTCAAAAACTTAATGTATTGACCAATTGAAACAAATGTATTTATAACCTAAGAAAAATTAAACTTAAAGCAAAACACTAACGTAACACAAATAAGAAACATGAGGAATGGTGTGTGAATATCCGTATACCCACAAATACATGATAAAATCAACACTCGTAAATAATTATAACAAAGTCATAAATAAATCCAACACTCAAACAAATAACATATTACAAAATATATTCAAGAGGCAGGTGCAGATGTATAAGTCCGTGAAGTACAAAAAGTTGATCCTCAGCCGAGTACAAGAGCAAGAACAGAACTAAAGATATGAAAAACTTGGGTAACAAACATAACCTTCGATGAAGGAACTACGGTGGCGTGACGGGTACTTCAGCCAATCACAAGCAGAGTAAGTCGAGCGACGAGGTGAAGAAACTTTTTCCTTTCATGTTCAATTTTGACATTGCACATTTTGGGGCTGCCTCTAATTTTACGACATCAGGTCTCATCGGTAATTAGGGCTTGTAACAATATATATATATATATATATATATATATATATATATATATATAATATATATATGTGTGTGTGTGTGTGTGTGTATGTATGTATGTACAGTGTATGTATATGAAATATGGAAGTTAGGAAAAGGGAACGAGAGAAGGTAGAAAGGACAAAAGTGGGTGCAGCTCTGTTTTGGAGGCCCTTTTCAAAGACAATTACGTAGTGCCTACAGTGCACCGCATGTAAGGTGTTGACAGTGCTTTCCTACTAATAGAGATTAAATGTTTAAGAATGAATAATATTATCTGGGAATTTAAAAAAAAGAAAAAAAATATCCTTGAAATAAATGTTATTAATTTTAAATGCATTACAAAATTCATCAAAATTCTTCAGTTGTTTTTTCGTATTGAAGAAATCCTTTCTGAACGTTAAATTAAGGAAAATTAAAGAAAATTCATGAAAATTAAGGAATATCTCCAATAGATTTCGCTCATCTCTTGATATACACAACAACGTATTGACGATATCGTCTCCAGAATCAGCAACAATAATAAAACCTTTTGGTATTTCGATGCCAAATGTCAGAACCTGAGGTGCTTGAAGGGATCGAACCCGGGATTATCTTTGGGAATGGGGCTGGAGGGAAATCCAGTCATCTTAATATACTTCTTGGTATTTCTTTTGTTCAAGATTATTCAGAGATCGATTTTCGTAATCGTATTTACGTTCATAATCTTATATTAATAAATTCCCAAAATATTTCCTTCTGATGATGACACCAAAAGCGTGATTTACTACAGGTTTAGGCTGACATTGACATTGATTATCATTTATAGGTTTTTCATAAGATAGTGAATCCAATAATAAAAAGACCTCTACTTAGGAAAAAAGAATCATTATAGTTCTTTATTAAAAATACTTTTTAAACTTATTATCATGATTTCTAAAGAGTACACATTTTCCATGAATGAAACTCATTGATAGTATTTCTTTATTACAATAATACACTTTAATTCCTGCTGTGTTTGTTGGAACAAATAATTGTGATTTGCAGTCTGTCTTTGCAAACAAATGATCCCACCATAACCTATAAATGTCGGAATGAAATATACGTTCAAATAAATACAAATCAGTTGCCAATATTTCTTTTGCCAGGGAAAATTTTCGATAGAACCCAGTCTTTGTCTGAAGGAAAACTCTGCCATTTTCTTCTTCAAAGAAAAACTCTAAAAATCAAAATGAAAAACAATATTTCAAAATGAGAGAGTTTCCTGCTGCTTCTGGTTCCGTGCTAAAAGGGCGTCGTCGTCTTCCTTCCTCTGATGAAGGACTCCTCAATAACATCTGAGGAAGAAGAAGAAGAAGAAGAGGAGAAATGTCGAGGGACGTTTTAAAAGGAGAGCCGTCACAAGGAGGAATTCATCTGCTACTACTAAATTTATTTCTTCTTCTCCTTCTTTTCTTGCCTTGTTGGACATATGTTTCTCTACTTTGTTTTCCTTATCATAATATAGAGTAAATATTTCACTTCTACGAAGTGAGTTTTCCTCTCTAAAGAAAAGCTTTTTCCTTCTAGGTTCTTGTCAGGTTGGAGAAGACTTAATTCAAGACTCTTTATTACTTTATCCAATTTTTTAATGAAGGTTTTATGGATAGGGACAAAATTCTCTCTCTCTCTCTCTCTCTCTCTCTCTCTCTCTCTCTCTCTCTCTCTCTCTCTCTCTCTCTCTCGGAAATTGGAAGAACATCATAGGTCAGTTAAAACCCTACCAATCACAATATCCGCAGACTAACTTTGGCACATTTGATACAGTCGACTTTATAACGTTTAAGGCAGTTATTCTGGAACCTTTCCCTCGTGTAGACATATCTTACACACCCTTGTCAGCAATTTATTTATATTTCTAATATTATTCTAATCTGCTTAGTCTTTACAGAATTTAGCAATTTTCTTCTTTTTAATTTATGTTAAGTGTTTAGTAAACTATGAGCAATTCTTAAGAGCTTCTATTGGATATCAATGAAATATGACTAAAGAACCATTTTTCAAAGTTCAAAGTTAGGAGTTGTTATTAAAATATGAAAAATCAAAGATAACCTGAAATCAAAAGTCAAATGTTTGGAACCAAAGTCATTTGTGAAAATGAGTGAAATAGAACACAAGTTAATTCTAAAGAATTTGAGTTTATGTAATCATATATAAAAAATCGTTGCAGAATACTGCTCATTTTCAATTAAACAAATCTTCAACTTCTTGTCGTAACAAAGACAATATCCGAGTCTTAAAAGAAATATTATAGAATTTGTTTAATCTTCCAAAACATTCTTGAAAAACCTTAAATTTGATTCTTAAGTGAATTCCCGTCTGAGGACAGAATCTCTCTGAGGAATCCTTTGGAGATCGCACCTCTCGAGAAGACAGAATCTTTATGAGGATTCCTTTGGAGATCTCACCTCTCTGAGGACAGAATCTCTCTGAGGAATCCTTTGGAGATCGCACCTCTCGAGAAGACAGAATCTTTACGAGGAATCCTCTGGAGATCTCACCTCTCTGAGGACAGAATCTCTCTGAGGAATCCTTTGGAGATCGCACCTCTCGAGAAGACAGAATCTTTACGAGGAATCCTCTGGAGATCTCACCTCTCTGAGGACAGAATCTCTCTGAGGAATCCTCTGGAGATCTCACCTCTCTGAGGACAGAATCTCTCTGAGAAATCCTTTGGAGATCTCATCTCTCTCAGATGCCCAGGGAAGATTGCAGGGACTTGACGGTTTAAAGGTCACTCATGAATGGCAGAGGCAAGGTACAGTGACATTGCCCTATCAAGCAGGACAATGTCCTAGATACTGACAATATTACATATGATCAGCACCCAAGCTAGGACCAAGGTAGGCGAGGCCATCCTTAGCTCTCAAAGATGATGAGGTTGCAGCGACCAAAGAAACTAACGAGTTTGAGCGGGACTTGAACCCCAGTCTGGTAATCACCAGGCAAAAAAGCCACCACAATCAGAGACCGATTGACTGTCTGTCTCTTCTTTGTCTTTTCTTTCTTTGATTTTAGATTTTGTATAAATTTCCCCTCCAAAAATGATATCAGTAAGATTATGTTAATTTCTATCAAGAATGGAGAGATCATATTAAAGATTTTCTTGACAAGTTTCTATATATCTGCGGATCCATAAGGTTCGAATGTTAGTGTCTCTCTTATTTGAAGTATCATATTTCAGTCAGAGGTTGTCAACTGAGGTTTTGTTTGGTGCGTGTGTTTGTTTGTTACTTATTAATTAATAGGAACTCGTATAAAGCAAATTTTGCATAGAAAAACAATTAAACTTTAAAGGAATCACTCATCCCATTTTAATGCTTTGTTGGTCTGAAAAGAATGAAATGGAAATCTCACTGACATGTTTATGTCTCTAATATATCGGTAAAAAGTAATTAAAACAATTATAATAATTAATACTGGACGCAGGAAAAAGCTCAAGCCTCGTAATTACCAATTCACATCAGCAGGAACCAGCCCAGTCTCTTTGCATTTAATGATTTGAAGTTCTTTCAGGAAAGTGGAATATTCAGCATCACTCAATAAATCTTAAATGCAGTTTTCGTTCATCTTTTATCACAACTGAACAAAATTTTCCTGATCGATGAATTAGATAAATGATCTCCAATACTTTTCCAATAGCACAAATATTTGGAGCCTTTATTCACAGGTCAAGATTAAGAATTTAGAGTTTTTATTTATAGATTCATGGGAAAGAGTTCCAGCTCAGAAGTCAAATGTCTCTGTGCAGATTGAAGCCTATTTTCTCTTTATTTCTACTAGTTTTTTTATTTCCTTTCAAAATAGAGCCTCTCTTCTCCATAGACTTCCTTATAGGTATAATTTTCCTTAATTGAATGTTTGTCTTCTTTATAGAAAGGGATGATTAAGGAATGGATATTCACACGGTCGAGAAATCACTCACTCTTTTCCCATATTCTTATTGTTATCAATATCTAAATGAATCTCCGAGTTTAGTATCATTAGGTAATTCTGAAGATGTTATCTGTAAAGAATGAGAGAGAGAGAGAGAGAGAGAGAGAGAGAGAGAGAGAGAGAGAGAGAGAGAGTACTACACTTACAAGTTCAAAGCCAAAGCAATTCTTCATCTTCTTGTTTCCTATCCAGGGAAACTCGACTCTTAACCCTAACAGACAAACCACAGAACGTTTATGACATCTTTTTATGATTCGTTTCTTTTCGAAAGAGAATCTTTGTTTACTCGGTTGTGTTTTTGTTTACCCTTTATGCCCAGAAAGGTCAACATCCAATAGGGTGAGATGTAAGAGTGAGGGAGGGAGGCCTCAACGAGGTCATGGCCTGAGAGGTAGGAGAGGTCAATCTTGGTTCTAAGGACTTGAAATAATTCATAAAGTAATTCAAAAGACAATTTTAGTGAGTCAAAGTTACCAGAATTACAGACGTCATTCACGAATTCTGATATCTTGGAAAAAGGATAGTTACCATCACCATTTTGGCACCCAGAGAGTAATGGTTGTATGATTGAAACAGTGGATTAACTGGGATTAAGGTTATGCTTAAACAGGATAGAATAGGAACAATTGATATCCCAAGACAAATGTTAATAAATGCTCTATTAATCACTTCTATCCATAATTATGTTGGTGAGCGAATGATTACGTGCCCTGGCGAACCTATACCTGAGTGTTGAGTCTTTCTTTTCCATTACATTGTCTCGTTCTATTTCTCCTATGAATAATTTCCAGTCCATCTCACCCTGGCACCTCCTTTTTACCTTTCCTCATCATTCTACCTTCTTTAGGAAACCTCCCACATTTCATGTATTCTTCAAATCCTCTGACCTTCATGTGCTGAAGTACTTTCAAATCTCGTCCCTCTAAGGTATCACAAACATAGATGTTTATCAGTACTTTATATATGAAGTTAAAGTCCCATAGAAATAACCTTATTTCAAATTACATCTATCCCTATTGTGTAATGCATTTGTGTATTGTGATCCAGAGCTAAATTCTACTTGAGGTCGACAGAGCCTCTTTTAGCACGACCTCTGGATGGAGGAATTGGAGCAGTTTTGGATGATAAAGGAATTTTGAAGAAATGGACAAACTGTAAAGTGGTTCACAAGTGAAAGAATAAGGTAGTCAAGAACGAAGTGAGAGGGGGTAAGGGAGAGGGAGAGGACGAGGGAGGGGGGAGTGTTCTATAGTTGAAGCATCATGGAGAATTTGTTGGAGATAAACAGTGGTGATGTTGATGATGTCTTTAGGACGGCTCTCCTCATAATTACTAGAGATCCTCGTGAAGAGTAAGCAACAGGAAGTGTCACATCAGACCAATTATGCTTAGGAGGGAACATTAATCTCTCTCTCTCTCTCTCTCTCTCTCTCTCTCTCTCTCTCTCTCCAGTCAACTTTACTCCAATTTTGATGTCCGTCTTTACATTATGAGCTGTTGCTCTATGTTCATACACATAAGAGAGTATATATATATATATATATATATACACTATATATATATATATATATATACATGGGTCCCTAGAGACTGGAAAAGGCACAGAGAAAGGAAGAGAAGACGATGTATTGACGAGCTAAGAAAATTTGCGGATGTGGACTGGCACAAAAAGCCCATAAACAGACGGAAGTGGAAGGACATGTCTGACGCCTTTGTTCTGCAGCGGACTAGTGACGGTAAATAGTGAGAGTATTTGGGTTTTAATGAGTATATATATATATATATATATATATATGTATATATATATGTGTCGTTTAAAATTAGTAATAATGATTAAAACTATACTGAAAAGTATTTTTAAAGAAGACAAGAATTAATTGGTAAAACTAATTTCTATTTTGAATAAATATAATGTAGATCCAATATGCCACCATTATTGATTCATACTGAATTCTTGATTTTATATTTATATCTGAATGTTATTTGCTTTAATATTCCTATTAATTTATGTCAACACAAACACAAACACAAAAATGAAGGCACAAACAAACAGCAAGTACTTCCAGAACACTTATAAACACTCGAGAAGGTTTTGAAGTTCGTCTAAATTTACTGGATTAACTGCGACCAGAGTGAATTACTAAGATCAACACTTGATTGTTCAGCCGTGTCATGGATTCTCTCTCTCTCTCTCTCTCCTCTCTCTCTCTCTCTCTCTCTCTCTCTCTCTCTCTCCCGACCACTGCTTCTCATTGATTCGTGTGAATTGACTAAGAACAAAGGTTGGGCTTCTGTAGAGAGATAGAATGTTCGAGTGAGATCAATTTGTGGCCAATGATAAATAGGATTTGATTGTTTATATGAATTAGGGTTATTTAAACAGGTGACGAGGCCATGGAGTCCATTCAACACCTTACTGTTACTGGGAGAATTCCATAATTGGATTGCGAAGTAAAAGTTAAAATAAATCGAAAAAGAGAAACTGACTATTAAGGTAAAGGTATGTTGAAATGGTCATTAATTAATGCTTACAGTACACCCCATGAAGTGCACTAACAGCACTACCTTTCTTTTTGGGGGAAGTTTGACTTCTGAGCAAAAAGAAAATCAATTAGGAATTAGATTTCTTTGTCTAATAAGTAAAGATGTCAAAAGCAAGCAAAGTTAGGTTAGGATGTCTGAAAGGCCTTGAGTGTGGAGGTTGAGATTAAAGGAAAGATTCTGAGAGAGAGAGAGAGAGAGAGAGAGAGAGAGAGAGAGAGATTGATTGATTGATTTAAGGTTTTCAGGCATCCTGACATCTAAGGTCATTGACGCCGGAGAGAGAGAGAGAGAGAGAGAGAGATTCCATGTGGAAGGCAAAGTAAACTGAAACCTGGGGAGAGGATTGTAATGGCACCGTGGAGCGTTATCTCTGGTTACGCACTGCAGAATAGCAAGAGCCTGTGCTTGCCAGAAATGCCAGGCAAACAACAAGAACGACAAACGATATCTCTTCTTCTTGTACCAAAAGCGGAAGTGGTTGTTCGTTTTAGCAGATATTTACTCAGCAAAGTTCTCTGTCGGCTGTCAGTTCGTCACTCTGTTATCTCGTCTTTGGTCCAAGTAATCAACCCTTTCGACCTGTTTACCTTCGAGGTCAAACGTGGATGCAAACTCTGCTGGGAAGTAAAATTTTGACAAGAACTTATCAATAGACTTCAAGATTTATCTATAAATTTTTCTTTTCATTTACCTTGAACTTTATATATATATATATATATATATATATTTGTATATATATATATATATATATATGTATATATATATATATATATATATATATTTAAATATAACAGTGATGATGTATCTTACAAATTCTTTTAAACCCCACTTTTAACAACATCTTTAATTCAAGAAGTCAATGTTCATTGATAGATGCATTGAAAGATTCACATTATAAAATCCAAGAAACATTTAATAAAACATGGCCAGTCTTCTCATGAGCCGAAGGAAGATCTAATCTAAGACATCCCTGAAATGAGAGAAGAAATCTGTTATCACAAAGAAGAAGAAGAAGAACAACAACAACAACATCTGGAACACTTACGCAAAATCTAGTCACCCTAACAAGAGACATTTTAGCGTAAACCCGAAATAACTCAAAAGGATGACGACAAAATTATGCAGAGCGTAGAGTCTCGGGGCTTTTGGCATTATACCCGAGGACTCGGAACTCGGTTCTGAGGGACATCAGGTGAACGAGAGAGGAGAGAGAGAGAGAGAGAGAGAGAGAGAGAGAGAGAGAGAGGTATATTCGTGTATATCCTATTGAATAGATCTTTGGAACAATATATATGATTTGAAAGAATGCGAATATAATTCCTTCTCATCCTAATCATTATCTATCAGTCTTGCAATGGATGAAGCATTGGAAAGAGATACAATATTGATTATAGGAAAAGGTTGACTAATAAGAAATGCAATTCTGTGACCACCTGTTACCTAAGAAATTGATTGAATAAAGTTTGCAAAATCTATCTAATTTTTTGTACTTCTTAATTAAGACTTGAATTGTTTGCAAAATATCTTTAAAAAATACTGCTTGATTTTATCACTTTTTTATCCTTTTTTTATTAATATCGTTTACCTTTACAAGGCAGGTCTTTTTCTTTTCCCCTTCCTCTTGTGGCAAAAAAGAGGGGATCAAATTCCCCATCAGTTCAGACGATGCCTTGAAATAAAAGTCTTTCAGATTAATCCTTTGTAAACTACAAAATAAAGTTTGCTCCTTGAGATTAGATTTCAGCTTCAGTTTTCTTTGATTCTCTTCTTTGCTTAGAAAGTTTTCTGGAATTAGTTTCTTTCGTGGAAGAAGTTTTGGCTTCGATGTTTTATAAAAGAAATGCGTCAGATGTTAGTCTTTTTTATATTTTTTCCCTTTTTACTTAAAATGAACACCTATCATATTCCCTATCATGGATCAGGGATAGAAGGTACATAACTGAGTCTTCTCTGTTTTAATCTACTCCGGCATTGAGGGAGTTCGCAGGGTTGGGAAAGCCGAGAGAGAGACTCACTTCAATGCAAACATTAATCAAGAGTCCTTCTTTTAAGAGACGAACCTCCATCCCAGCGTTGTAAACAAACGCCCCTTTCCCTGTAGCAGAGGAACCCAGCGCCCCTTTACTAAGTCAATACAAACACCTCACACGGATTAACTCGGAATGTGCTTCCACTAATGGCGGTAATTTTTGTGCTTTTCTCATTTTAGGCTTCCACTAAAGGTGGTCAAATTTGTACTTATGTATTTTTACAATAGATATTCTGCTAACATTGATATGGGCTGTAATAACAATAAATGTGTTAAAGATATAATTTATTCCCTAATACAGACTTTTTACTCTCGAGATAATGATGAAGTTAGGAAGAAAATTTGAGTTTAGAATTAAGTAATATATTTTACTATGGAGTTTGTATTTTTGTTATGAAATTTACTGAACAATAGAGAATTACCTAGGACAAATTTTGAGAAGCTGTGTGATTTATAGAGAATTTTAAATGTTGAGAGAATCTTATGGACGAATAGTTATATATTTAAAGATGTGTCAAACAAACTTCCTTTTTTAATTAGGAAGATTCTTCTTTTTATGTCACGTATGAAAATATGAGAAGATAATATAAGAATGCTCTCTCTCTCTCTCTCTCTCTCTCTCTCTCTCTCTCTCTCTCTCTCCTTCTTAGCCATAAAAGAAACGTCTCAATTGAGTCCAATAGAGACCTTTTCAAAGTAAAAAGAAATTGAATCTTTGTCCGTTCTCACATCCTTTGGAGGAATGTGAAGAAGATGAACAAGAAAGAGAAGATAAGAAAGAGACGAAGAAAAGGAATAAGAAGACTAAAGAAGGGCTGAAGGAGGAATGGTACACATCTGTGCCCTCCTACACGTGCAAAACACAATTTATCATACAAATGTCACAGGTGCCATATATGTTTACAACAAACTCTGCAACAAGAAAAGTAAAGTAGAAAGTGGATGCAAAAGGAAGCCTAATATAAGCTGTAATGATCCTTAAGCAATGCCTACAGTGCACCACTTAAGGTGGAATGATAACAATACTCATTTTTGCCATCTCTTAACATTTAAAGTTATTTCTAGAGAATAAGAAAATGCTCCTTATTTGAACCCTGAAATGGTCCTTCCCATCTGTTATTTTCATAATAGAAAAATCTCCTCCATTCCAGGAATCCATTCCTGTTGGAATGATGCATTGTGTCATTGATTCCAGGAAGCAAACGCCAGTCAGTCAGCCAGTCCATTCAGAAGACGAAAAACATTTCACCTGAATAATGCTACGAGGCAACATTCATTATTCATTCATTCATTCACGGTGGAAGAGAGGTCAAAGGTCACACACACGAGGTCAGAAAAGGTGTCATAGCAAATCATCTCTCTCTCTCTCTCTCTCTCTCTCTCTCTCTCTCTCTCTCTCTCTTTTATTGTCTGTATATGTGACTTTTTCAGACAGGCAAAGGTCAAAGTTTTCTATAGGAAATAAAAGTATGAAGACTTGTAATTAGGATTTAAAATGATTGATAAACAGATGGGAGGGGTCGCACATAATCCATCATACTTATCTAAGGATAATATTATTAACATCGAGTAGTATTGTGATGAGATGCTGAAACCTAATACACACGATGGACACAAGAAGGGTTTTGGGCCTTCAACTTCACCTATGATCACATAAAATAATATATATGATGGTATGGCTCTTTTGGTGCTGGTTGCCTCCATCAAAGGGATGTAGTATATGAAAAAATGTATAGATTTATACACACACATATAATTATATACTGTATATATATATATATATATATATACATATATACATATATATATATACATATATATATATTATTTTTCCTTGAAGTTCCAATGAACATGTTTAGGTGAAGTTGTGTGTCGTGAAGACGTCCAAATAAATTCTTCCCTCTTGACGCTAACACATGAAGATGGGATGAGTTGGGAAGATAGAATGCTCCTTGACGGTAAATATATATATATATATATATATATATGTAGAGAGAGAGAGAGAGAGAGAGAGAGAGAGAGAGAGAGAGGTTTAGAGGTTTTCTTTATCTAGTTGGGGCAAATCTTTCACTATTGAAGTCACCTCAATAAATTTAGTAACAACTTGATAAACCTTTTGTTAATGAAATTGAATTTATCTTAATACAACAATATATAGAAAATATTGAAGTTATAGTCGATTTTTTTAAACCTGGCAAACTTGCACTAAACTTGCACTTAGCTAGTTGTCGCTGATTGGATGAGTGTCGTGTTGTCCGAATATCTCAGTTTGGTTTTCACACTGTTTTAGAATTGTGATTATACGGCCATAGATTGAGATAAGAGGCAAATTATGTAATGTTATGTAAATACCAGTTGTAATAAACGTAAGTATTAAGAAGTTACATACCAAATTATTATATAATAGTTAACAGTTATGAAACAACACTCTCCGAAGCTGTAGACTTGAAATATGTTTCAAACGCATGAAGTTTAATGTTTAAATTTCTAGCTAGATTTTTAGCGCAAACGTGCCATTGGTGGTTTGGAAAAAAGCAAAACGTATTGATTATACATTGCTGAAGGTTGTATAACGCCTAAGAACAAAATACTATCGTAGAAATGTAAGCTTGCCGAAACATTTGGGGTGGAGGAGTTGAGAAAGGAACAGCCGGCGAGTTGTCGTCTGCACACACCGCCACCATCAATCAGCTTAGAATCTGCTATCGAGCAATTGGCTCACTGTCGATTTCACCTATTTCAGCCATGGCCACAAGAGACGATATGGAACAAAGCAAAGATGAAGGCACTTCAAACACCAGGCATATACATGGTGCTGGCAGTAGGCTTACCAGTCAGTGCCGTAATATAATAATGAATGTTTTTCAATATTTCAATTCACAGGGCCCTAGCAAGACAATGAAAGAAATCATTAAGGCGACAGCAACACCAACTCAAGTTTCAGAGAGAACTATCTATCGCATCAAATCTGAGAAGATGAAATCTTCAGACGGTATAATTCATTCACCCTTGCCCCGGAAAAGGAAATCGACTGTTGTTGATAATCTTGATAGTTTCGACAGAGATTGTGTTAGGAGAGAGATCCTATCCTTTTATGACAGAGGAGACCTTCCTACATTAGCAAATTTGTTGGCAAAAGTTCGGGAACCTCCTACTAATTTTACTGGTTCGAGAAGTTCCCTCTACAAAATAGTCAGGAATCTTGGTTTTAGGTACAAGAAAGTCACAAGCGGAAGAAAGATACTTATGGAGAGACAGGACATCATTATAACAAGGAACAAGTATCTTAGAGAACTGAAGAGAAATCGAGAGAGTCCAAAGCCAAGACCGGAGGTATTCGTGGACGAGACTTGGGTGAACCAGAACCTCACCGTCGAAAAGTGCTGGACTAATGAAGATGGATCAGTAGGACCGAAAACGAAGTCAGGGAGAGGCTCAAGGTTTATAATAGTACATGCAGGAAGTGATGAGGGTTTTGTACCGGGAGCATTGCTTATGTTCAAATCAAAAAACGGATCAAAGGGTGATTACCATGACTCGATGGATAACGAAAGGTTCAAAATGTGGTTAGAAGAACAACTTCTTCCTAATATCAAGAAGGAGTCCCTTATCATCATCGATAATGCTCCTTATCACTCTAAAATAATCAACAAGGTCCCGACAAGTAGCAACAGAAAAGCCCAAATCATAGACTGGTTGGTTCTAAATAACATTGACCATGACCCTTCTTTTACAAAACTCGAACTTCTTCAGCTCTGCCAGCGCCACAAGGAAATTCAAAAGTACGAAATAGATGAAATTGCTGCTCACTATGGCCATAAAGTGCTTCGTCTACCTCCCTATCACTGCATTTTCAACCCTATCGAACTTATCTGGGCCCAAGTGAAGACAGAAATAAAAAAACGTAATTCTAATAGCGACCAGTCTCTGAAAATTGTTGAAAAAATTACAAAAGAAGCAGTTGATCATGTGACGCCACAGCACTGGCAAAATGCTATAGAACATGTCAAGAGAATCGAAGAATTGTATCGTGCCAAAGATTCAGCATTTGATAAGTTACTTGATGAGTTTGTAATTGACTTGAATGATAGCACTACTGATGACAGTAGTGATGAAGATGCTCTGACACTGGACTAAAATTCTAGCTGTATTTCATGTTGTTATTGATACTTCTGTTAACATGATACTGATGATACTTTATTATCATCCATGACCCTGAATACTGTTATAGATACTTTTGTTTATATAATTCTGACGCCTTTAATTGATGCATTATTATTACTACTGTTATCAATACTTAGTTGTTGTTTACTTTGTTGTGACTCTTACTGTTGTTATAATTTTTAATATTATTATTGACTTTTCTCTTTATTAATGCCATTATTGCCTAATACAGCTACTGTATTATCAAAATGAACAGTCATGAAAATATACTTAAAATTTAAGTTCCTAAGAACCTTTTGTTTCCCTGTACTATTGAAAACTGCTATAAGTTTATTGAGATGGAACAAAAGACAACATGACAGCTAACAATCTCAAATATAAGGGCAGTTGCTCTTATTATTCATGGGGAGTCTTATGATTTACAAAATATAATATAATTAAGGTCTATCTAAAAATAAGATGGACGCGAGATAAAGAAAACCCAACTGTAATAGGACATATTTGAAAATTTCTACTTGAGGAACAGTAAATTTAATGTCATTTTATATAGAGAGTGGCACACCAGCCAGGAAATGGTACGAATAAATACAATTTATGTAATTTGCTTTTATACATATCCTAAAACATTAATGAAATTCCGTGAGCAGTACTTTTGAAATGCAAAAAATAAACATTATGATATATAAACATCTTAATTATTATTTTATGAAGACAAAAACACCACAACCCGCATTTGAACCTCCCGCTGAGAGTACGTCAACTTTCTGTCAAGCCCGTGGCTGTTCCTCCCACAACTCCTCCACCCCAAATTTTCTGACAAGCTTACATTTCTACGATATTATTTTGTTCTTAGGCGTTATACAACATCAGCAATGTACAATAAATATTTTTTTTTTTTTTCAAACAACCAATGGCATGATAGCACTAAAAATCTAGCTAGAAATTTAAACATTAAAGTTCATGCGTTTGAAACATATCTCTAGTCTACAGCTTCGGTAAGTGTTGTTTCATAACTGTTAACTATTAAATAATAATTCGGTATGTAAGTTCTTAATACTTACGTTTTATTACAACTGGTATTTACATAACATTACATAACTTGGCTCTTAACTCACTCTATGACCCTATAATCACAATTCTAAAACAGTGTGAAAACAAAACTGAGAGATTCGGACAACACGACACTCATCCAATCAGCGACAACCAGCTAAGTGCAAGTTTAGTGCAAGTTGGCCAGGTTTAAAAAAATCGACTATAGTTTAGCATCAGTTGTTCATTTGGAAAACATTATTATCTCTTTCGGAAATACAAATAAGTTAAGAGAGAGAGCTGTCTTTAATATGGTTGTTAAAACCAATAATTCCATGATTGGCAGACTTCTGTTGAATATGAGAATAACTGAAATCAATTAATGTTTTAGAATAAAAGAGAAAATAACGAAATTGTGGCAGAGAAAATCTCCTGGACCTAACTACGTCCCAAAGTTAAACCAAGAGAAAAACTTTGCCCGAAGAAGAGTGATGTTAGGTAATACAGTGATTAAAAGGGGAGCACTGCAGTCAAGGAATAGGAAGAACTAAGTGAGATAAGGTGTCTGGGCACAGGGCAGAGGCACAAAGACAAAGGCCCTTTTTCCAAATGGATGAAGATGTTCTAAGGGAGTATCAGACCTGTGACTGGAATTGGCATTATTTCTGTCTGTGGTCAGGGAAACAGAAAAGTCATTCTCTTCGAAGGGGAAGCTGTCTGTCTGTTCAGTTATTGAATGCTCTCTCTCTCTCTCTCTCTCTCTCTCTCTGTCTCTCTCTCTCTCTCTCTCTCATTGGCTATCACACACCTATAATGGTAAATGAGTAAGTTTTACTTCCTACTCCTCTGAGGACAAAGAATCCTCGCCCGTTAAAATATTTAGAGAATAAACAAAAAATAGCATTTAAACTTTCTTATAATAGTAAATGGTTGGTTTTAGATTTCCCCATCTTATGTGGAACACAGGATTTGACAATAGTAAAAAATTACCGTACCTGTTAATGGCAAAGTAAACTGAGACCTGTGGTGGGTGGGTGGGGGGGATTGAAATAGTATCAGAGAGCATTATCCTCCTTATGCCCAAAGCGGAAGTGGTCGTTCGTTTAATTTGGTATTTATTCAGTAAGTGAAGTTTGAAGTTCGCTGGCGGCTGTCGACTCGTTATAGCCTTATCTCGTTTCTGGTCAAACTGAATCAACCCTTTTGACCTGTTTGCCTTCGAGGTCAAACACTGATGCAAACGCTTCTGGGAAAATAGGTCAAAGGTTGTGTTTCCACCAATGGTCATATTTGCTTCTTATCAGAGCGTTTTGTTTATGATTTTGTTTATGTTTGATTCATTGGAAAGTGTTGCTTTTGTGGAGCATTGAGTGTATGATTCTGAAAGCACCAAAAAGGATTTGTTTATTCAAAGATATAAATAACTACGATTATTGCCTGAAGATGTCATATTTTCAGACAGGCAGAGGTCAAATTATTCCGTAGGAATTCTAATTATGGAGACTTGTAATTAGTAAGTAAAATGTCTTATTTAACTGATGGGAGGGGTCGTACATGACCCATCGCACCTGTCTAAGGGTGAAATGATTAACACCAAGTAGTATCATGATGAAATGCTAAAATACATAAGAATGCATAATACATAAAAAGTCCAAATTGAATTAAAATATTGGAAAAATTATTGTGGTCAATTTCCCTCTTTAGTCCATTGAACTGTGAATGGATACCAATCTGATGGAGCCAAGAAGAAGGGTGTGGGGCTCTCAACCTCATCCATGAACACAGATATATATATATATATATATATATATATATATATATATATATATATATATATATATATATATATATATATATATATGATGGTATGGCTCTTTTGGTGCTGATTGCCTCCATCAAGGGGATGTAGTATATGGAAAATGTATGGATTTATACACACATACATACACACACACACACACACATATATATATATATATATATGTATATATATATATATATATATATATATATATATATATATATATATATATATATATATATACTTTTATCTTGAAGTCCCAATGAAAATGTTTAGATAAAATTGCGTCTCCTGAAGACGTCCAAATAAATTTTTTCCTCTTGACGCTAACACCTGAAGATGGGATGAGTTGGGAAGATAGAATGCTCCTCGAGGGTAAATGAGAGAGAGAGAGAGGTTTTTTTCATCTAGTTGGGGCAAATCTTTCACTATTGATGTCACCTCTATAAATTTAGTAACAACTTAATAAACCCTTTGTTAATGAAATTGAATTTATCTTAATACAACAATATTTAGAAAATATAGAAGTTAGTTTAGCATCAGTTGTTGTTCATTTGGAAAACATTATTATCTCTTTCGGGAAATATAAATAAGTTAAGTAAATGAACTTCTATTTTATCCTGGTAAGCTCCTCTCTCTCTCTCTCTCTCTCTCTCTCTCTCTCTCTCTCTCTCTCTCTCTCTCTCTCTCTCTCTCTCTCTCTAATATTATTGTTTACCTCGAGGAAGAACATCATTTATTTTAAAAAACTAAGTAAGATAGAATCTTTTTTAATAACACATATCAATATATAACATAGGAACAGGTTTCAAGTTTTATGGTTTAAAATTTAAATGTTTTAAGATTGAAGGTTTAATGATAAGTCATGAGAGACAACAAACAATCTACTCCTCTTGATAATGTCTACCTCTTGCATTTCTTCGGAGAAGAAATTTAATGATAAGTTTGGAATGAAACGTTTTGGAACGTTTGGGGGAATTCGTCTTATCATCAAAGGGAAAATCCTTCCGAGATAAACCAACGTTTGGGAAATGAGCTGACAAGGACACAAGATAGAAAGACAAGGAAGGGAAAATTATTATTGTTAATATTATTATTATTATTATTATTATTATTATTATTGTTATTATTATTTACTAAGCTACAACTCTGATTGGAAAAGCAGCATGCTATAAGCCTAAAGGCTCTAACAGGGAAAATAGCCCAGTGAGGAAAGCAAATAAGGAAAAGCTACAAGAGCAGTTTAAGAACAATAACCTTAAGATAAATCTTTCATATATTCACTATGAAAACTTGACAATAACAAGAGGATAAAAACTTCAAAATAAAAAGAGGAAGAGAAACAAGATTGAATAGTGTGCCCGAGTGTAACCTCAAGCAAGAGATCTCTAACACAAGACAGTGGAAGACCATGTAACAGAGGCTATGGCACTGCTCAAGACTAGAAAACAATGGTATGATATTTGAGTGTCCTCCTAGAAGAGCTGATTACCAAATCTAAAGAGACTCTTCAACCCTTACCAAGAGGAAAGTGGTCACTGAGGAATTACGGAGCAGTAGTTAACCTCCTGAGAGAATAAGAATTATTTGATAACTTCAGTGTTGTCAAGTGTATGAGGAAAGAGAAGAATGTGTAAAGAATAGGCCAGACTACTCTGTGTATGTGTTGGCAAAAATGAATCGAGCCGCAATCAGAGAGAGGGATCCAATTTAGTGCTGTCTGGCCAGTCAAAGTTTTATAACCTAAGATTATTCATCATTACTTGAAGGGGAATTTTTCAATAAGTTACCCATTATGTGTTCTTCCTTTATCCCCTTTCCTAATTCAAGATTTTCTGAGGAAAAGCTTTACAGAAATGTTTGTAAAAATAGAAGCTAAAAGGAGATGTAGTTGGAAATTCTATTCTCGAATTGCTTAGTAATTTTCAGACACATCACGATTCTGTAATTCTAGTCAGCAAAGCAATCCTGTCTTGAATTTGCCTTTGGCAATGCAGAGTGTGCGGCAATACCTATCGCAGGCAATATACAGTGGGCAATATCTCCTTGGAGCTTATCACTCTAATCGGAGTCTGCATCAAATGGATGCAATACATTCATTAGATCTATCACCTCAATTAGCAGCTCAGGCGAAGCAAGCAACACAGATTAATTATCGCTTGTTACGGAAGCAATAAACCTCCAGCTTATTTATTTCGATCAGATAGGTGTCTTTATTCCAGTCAGATAATGTGTCTGTATTTATCTATATAAATATTTATCAATGTATCAGTTAAATAGGTGTCTGCATTTTTATATCTATCTGTCTGTAAATTCGACTATCTATTTATCTATCTGACTCACGTAACTGAGTTCGACCAAACCAGATCTTAGATTAGCAAATCAGTAGTAAAAAAATTCATCGTAGAATATAGGTTTTGAAACTTGGCGATTGATGAATATTCCATGTGCAATTTTTGAGTGTATTTGCGCATTTAAATCTATTGGAAATCACATTTGCAAGATATTGTTTTAGTTTGATATCCCCAGTGACCTCATAAGTAGATTTTTTTCTTCTCACCAATGCAGGTTATGGTCACCAAGACGAGTAAATAAATGACCCTCCTGTTATGGGTTCAAATCCAGCGGAGGTTTGTTTTCTCATTTAGATAATCGAAGCTTTCAGTTACTGATGAAAGAAATTCGGTTTGTTTATTTACAAGTTGTTTACAAATTGATTGTGAGTGAGAATTAGAACAGGAGAGTTTAGATGGTTTAAACTATCTTCTGTTAAATACACAGGAAATGAGTGTGTTAATCTTTGCCGCTTTCTGATGTCAAAATATCGTAGTTAATTAAAAAAGGGAAAATTGGTATTATAATTTTTGTGATAATATCAAAGAAAGAACAAATTAACAAAAATTGTAGAGTGAGACAGAGATCACTAAACACGTGGTAAAGATGATGTCCTTACATTTTGGACATTCATTTCAAGATTCGATGTCTTCGACAAATTTATATGAAAAAGAAACTATGGATATTTCATTGAGGTGGTCGAATAAGTCGAGTTTTTTTTATCTGAAATCAATTGGTTCCGCATGAAAAGACTAGAAATGTCTGTACAAGCATTAGTCTGAATATATTAGTTTTTTTGATTGCATCCATTAACTGCTAAACTTCTAAAACCTTGAGCTGGCAGACTTCTAAACCCAAAAGCAGACAAGCTTCTAATATCTTCAACTGACCAAATCTTTAATCCCATGAGCTGCTTACCTCTAGTTTCCTCAATTGGCCTACTTCTAATTCTGATCTGTTTACAAGTCTCTAATCTCATCATAGAAGCATTTCTATAAACCCATCAGCTGGCAAACTTCAGATCTCATCTGTTGGAAAATATCTAATGCCATTAGCTGGTAAACTCGAAAGCCTATGAGATGGCAAACCTTTATACCCCTAAGTTGACAAACCTCTAATCCCATCAGCTGACGAACCTCCGAACCCATTTGCTGGTAAACCCCAAATCAGATACCTAATCCCATCAGAGGGAAAACCTCATATCATAGCTGATCTACATGTAAACCCCTCAGCTGGCAAACCTCCAAACCTAACAGCTGATAAGTCTACAAACCCATTACTTAACAAAACCTCAATCCCATCTGCTGGAAATCCTCTGATCACAACAGCTGTGTCACAATAGTGTAAGACTTTTACAACCTCAGTTTGGTAATTTCTCTTAAGAAGATAAGATTATGATGAACTCTCTTAAGAAGTAAGAACATTATGCTCTTAATCACAAAGGATAAAACTTTGTACTCTTACTTGAAGAGGACTCACTTCTTTCCTAAGTCTCAGTTCAGTTAACTCTTCACCTTTTCTCAAGGGATTCTTGCCCTTATTGATTGAGGTAAAAGGACTCCCGTGTGTAAAAGGAGAGCAGCTAACTTTACTTTATCTATTTGTTGGTCATCTTGTAAGGAATTTATAAGACACTAAATAGGTAGAATAAATTGGAATATTATTCAAGTCATTTATATCTTCAGATTTGCTATTTATTTTAGGGAAAAGAAGAAATAGTGCTACCATTTTGTTGAAATCTCTCTCTCTCTCTCTCTCTCTCTCTCTGACATGCCTTCATGTATGTAATGCTTAGTTTAAGTAGAAAATAGCCTCATATTTTGTTTCTTTCTTCGCCATCAGCAGCAAACTTCTGCAGTTTTCTGGAGCAAAATGAGCCTCTCTTTCTTCTTCGTCTAATATTTCCAAAAAGTGAACTTTCATTATAAGCTCTTTCTTATTTCTGATATTCTAAATCGTTTCAGGATTTTGTTCGCA
>NC_090749.1:97458859-97471359 GCF_036898095.1 Palaemon carinicauda | reverse complement strand
TAACTCGGACGACAATTGTTAACGAAGCCTTTAGGGTAAGGAGTCATTATCTTTTGCACAGCAGGTAATGACGGAGATGTTACAACTGCTATTTGGCCCACAGAAAACATTTCGCCATCCCCATCATCATCATCTTGAGATGGTACACGAATTTGCAACCAAATTTTTTTTTTTTTCACAATTTTCTTTCCGACTCGTACTGCATGCGTCTGCCATCTAGTGGGAGAAATGGTAAACTAAGGATCTCTTATTATGATCTTTGTAATTTTAATAACTTTTATTACAGGCACAAGAAGGAGGTAAGATGGAGGGATTTGAACTACGAAAGAGGATCTATAACCCATTCTGGAAACACAGAAGCAAGAGGCCATGCCCAAAGACTGCCAGTGTCAGGGATTATGCAGTCAATTTATGCCGAGTAGATGTGAGAAGAGGTGACCTTCTGGGTGCAACAATATTAGGAGAAGGCGAGTAATTCTTCCAATGGAGCCTTAATATAGTAATACTTGGGAGGAGATTCTATTGAAAGTACAGAATTCTTCATTGGGTCACGGAATTACACAGAATTAATGTATTTTAGAATTGTCTCAGGTATCACACATTGATTGATGGATTGATTTGAGGTTTTCTGGCATCCTGACATCTAAGGTCATTGACGCCGATATCGTTTATTGTAAATAGAAAATAAAAAGAATATTCAATTAAAACCATAAAAACAAAGATGTTATTTTAAAAGTTAAATACTTTCCAGAAGAGCTGCTTCTGATATAAGGCTAAAAATACCACTAGTATGGTAGGACACATCATGTCCAAGAATCTTGGCAAGGATGAACCTGCCATCCTCACCTCGAGCCTCAAACATGTTTACCACAAACACTGAGATAAGGAATATGCAAAATAGGTTGGATACCAAGATCTTCTAAGTAAGGACGATGGAGCAGAAGTTAAGAAGAAAGCTAAAAAGTCGATGGAAAAGAGGCTGAAGTTAGACTTCAAAGATCTTTAAGTAATTCATACAGTGCGCCACATAAACTGGACTGAGGACAATACCACTTTTTATCACCTCTTGTAATTTAAAGTTATTTCTCTCAATAAAGTTTATCTCTCTCGAATAAACACAACAATAAACATTAAAACATTATTTGTTAATGAGAAAGAGAAAGAATATTTGGCTCCTGTTTGAACCTTCAAATGCTCCTTCTCATCAGTTGTTTGCTTATTACTGGAATCACCTCCATTCCAAGAATCCATTCCCGTTGGAATAATGTAAATAATGTATTGCGTCACTGATTCCAGGAAGCGAAGGTCAATCAATCAGTCAATCAGTCAGCCAGTTGGTCAGTCAGAGTCACTCATTCAGTCGATCAGAGTCAGTCAGTCAACCAGTCAGTCCCCTTAGGAGATGAAAGAGATTTCATATGAATGATACTACCAGACAAGATTCATTCATTATCAATTCATTCATTCACATGGGAAGGGATGTCAAGGGTCCAAACGGCATTATTATATAGATGATATATAAACAGAAAAGAGAAATAAGGATGAAAGTATTACAAGTGATTGGAAATGGATTTAAAAGTCATGATTTACTTCAATTTTCATTTGATGTAATGTACATTTAATTTACCTACATTAATCACCTATAATGAATAATTAGATTCTTCATTATATTTGAATGTTGACTGTTTTCATCTTCCTTTGAATTTCTCTTAACACAAACACAAATACAGAAACAAACAGCAAATACTTCCAGAAAACTTATAAACTCTCGAGAAGGTTTTGAAGTTTAACTAAAGTTACTCAACTGATCCAGTATTAACTGCGAGTGGAGGGAATTACCAAAGATCAACACTTGCTCGTTCAACAATGTCATGGATTCTCTCTCTCTCTCTCTCTCTCTCTCTCTCTCTCTCTCTCTCTCTCTCTCTCTCTCTCTCTTAGGATATCCACTATGTACACCTATGATTATGATGTCCCTAAGGAAGTAAAAAATACAATGTCTTCGTGGATTCTTACCCGACCAAAAGTAACGTGATTTAATCTCCTATGTTGATTGTTCCAGTATTCCAGACCCTCCCCTTCAGGTACTAATTTCACCTAAAAAACGAGAACCCGTCTCCGGCATTGGAGGTCTTTTCCCTCGTTCTGAAAGCAAGACTGAAATAGTAATGAAAACACTAAACCCACTTAATGAAGGAGTCAATTATTCAGATGGTCGAGATTCCTCCATTTCATCCCTGAAAATGACATCTGTTATTCAGACATTCGTCCTTAATGCTTTTGGAAAGGGGGAAGGATGGGTGAGGGATGCAAGGAAGGAACCTTGGGGTTGTTGTCTCTGGGGAAGTTACATCATCTTAAAATACTTTCATTCAATTACATATGAATTAATCTGCTCTGAAGGTTTCCATGTTCTTTGATTATGTATAACAATGGTCCTTAAATATTTTAAAGGAAAAGAGGCCAAAGAAAGATTTCTCTTTGTTCTTAATTGCATTCGTAATAATTAATATATCGGAAACGTATTCATATAATTAGAAATATATGTCCATCCGTCTCGAATTGACTTTCAAGGCAGAATAAACCTTTCCATATATCTGTTAAAGTTATTAATTTTACATTTAATGTAACAATAACCAGTAGTTTTGAAAACTAATTAATTTTTTTGCCGAGAAGTGGACTACTTTATCAAAGATATTCTCGTATTCCTCTTTTCCTTTCTCCTTCTTTCTTAATCAAAATATCTTCTGGTTTTCACATACCCATATATCCTCTCTCCTCCCTCCTCCTACTTCTCCTCCCTTACATCCTCCCTACCCCCTTTCCAGGGAGGAGGTAAACCCCAGGACAAAAGATCATAGGTATTACAGAAAATGTTCGACTCTTTTTTTTTTTTTTTTATGTTAAACGTTGTAGGGCCAAATACGCTATGTCCTCTCTGTGCTATGGGAGGACGCACCATGGGTGATCTCTCTCTCTCTCTCTCTCTCTCTCTCTCTGTCATGTAAGTAATCGCCCTTCTCTGTACTACAAAGGACACAAAATTAATCAAGCGAGGCAGTAACAATGCAGATAAGGGCCATTTTGTCCTCCTGATCAGGTGATAACTTCTGAGGATATGAATCTTAGTGCCAAAAAGGCCCAGATACAAAGGAAAGGTCTCAGAGTGACTCACTTCTGATGAACGCCGAATCCGAAATCTGCGTATGATTTACAAGATTGTGTTTTTATTTATGCATAGACAATATGTTCCTCTGAACAGAAATTTCCTTCAGCGCTGAATTTCATAAATATTTTGGAGAAAAGATTCTGATAAGAAAATATATATAGGTAATTTGTCTGGACAATACCCTAAAGATTGTCCACATATACATATGGTGAGCGCCATAGCCTCCCCCCCCCCAAATCACCCCTATATTAAACTAGGACCTGAGACGACCAGGCATTGTCTGCTGATGACTCAGCTCTTCCATATATCACAGTCTTAGCCCACAAGAAAGGTGAGGTTGCAGACACTACTGGAAACTATCGAGCTTGAGTGGGTCCTGAACCCCAATCTAGCAGATCGCAAGCAAGGATGTTTAAGCTTATCTCAATTTACTTTTATTAAATCGTGTAACAAATTCTTCTCTTGAAATCCTGATATGAATTACCCCCTTAAAATCATGTTACAAATTTTCCTAAAATTATTCCCTCAAATGACATAAATCTCTTCAGAAAAATAATCGATTTTTTAAATAATACATACATCACTTATAAATCATAAAACACATCTGCCCCCTTTAAAATATAAAATACTTCTGTCTTTCTAGAGTAAAATACCTCTGTTCCGTTAAATTATAAAGTAATGCATTTCACTCATTTTAGATCGGGTAATTAATCAATTCCCTTAAATCGTAAAATGCATTTAACTCCTTTGAATAATAAAATACATTGAAATCCTTTAAATCGTAAAATAAATTCAGATCATATAATTTGTAAAATACATTAAACTTCTCCTTTAAATCTAAAAAGATATCGATACTTTAGATAATAGATTATATAGATTTTTCAAAAAACAGAATTGCTTGATAAATCTACATTCTACCTCCTAATCTGTTCTAGTATGATATTAATCCACAATAAAAAATAGTTCAACTTTTACATAACTCTATTGAATCATTTTGTGCTTTTTTATAAAAAGATGTACGAAAAGTATAAGTAAGATATTCGATTACTATTAAAATCCCAAAGTAACTTCTTTAGAATAAAACAAAATTCTAAGAAAAATGAAACAAACAAAAGGAATGAGTTTAAGCTAACTCCCACTTTCGAATTCCTCTATCAGTCTTACCTGGGAATATGAACAGATTTTTATCTCCCATAGAGAAGAAAGACCTTGTTCAATTGAGGGATGTTAGGGGGGGGGGAGTATACCCCGACCTCTTTATCTAAATAAAGGGAAGAAGAAAGTGGAAGAAGATAAAATAGGTTCGAGAAAAGAGAGAAAGGAATTAGAATAAAGATCCTCTATGAGTCAGATCTCCGACCTTCAGTTACTGGTTTATGTCTCTCAAAGACTGGATTATCTCTCTCTCTCTCTCTCTCTCTCTCTCTCTCTCTCTCTCTCTCTCTCTCTCTCTCTCTCTCTCTCTCTCTCAGACCATCCTCCTGAACATTTATGTCCTTATTGAAATCCTACTTCAGAAAGAGAATCCTTTTGAAATACTATTTCACAAGGTCTTCTCCCTCCAACCCTTCTCAATCCTTTATCCTTAGGCATTCTCATTCTCCTTATCCTAATCCAGTCCCCAACCCCCCCAGAGACAATCCTGGCCTCGTCTCTCATCCTAAATGGAAAGAAGAAGAAGAAGGAGAGATGACTCACCTTCAGCCTTCCTTTTCTGAGAAATCCATCATCTTCTGATAACATTTCCAGATGTCTATAAACATTACACAGATTTACAAACGTTGAACAAATAAATAAATATTTTACACGAAATGTATTCATATTGTTATTGAAAGAAAATCATATCATTAGATCTTTGGATAAAACATTCTCCATCTATAAGGAATCCCATCGTCAGGAACCGGAATGAGATCTGGGAATATTCCAAGTTAAAGATCTGAGAAGTTTCTCTTTAAAACACCAGAGAATCAGATGAACTAAACCAAAAATCTATAAGAATTCTTTCTCGAATCAGCTTCCAATTTTTCCTCTCGTGAGAGCAATCTCGGCTCAAAGAAAAAGAAAAGAAAAGTTTTACTTCCTTTCACCAGAAAACAATTTTGAACATCGATTTCTAGTTGGCTAAGTGATTTAGAATTGTTGAAGCTCATTGTTTACTTCAGTCGCTCTACTTTCATACTGCGGATTATATGATATATATATATATATATATATATATATATATATATATATATATACATATACATATACATATATATATATATTTATATATATATATATATATATATATATATATGTATATATATATATATATATATATATATATATATATACATATACATATACATATACACACACACATATATATATATGTATATGTATATATATATATACATATACATATACATATACATATATACTGTATATATATATAATATATATATATATATATATATATATATATATATATATATATATATATATATATATATACAGATCTATTACTTTCCCTTTAAAGATGGTGTAATATTCATGATGCGATTCAGCTTCAGTAGTCTCTTCCTTTCTGGGTCACTGATGCCACCCTTTTAAAGAGGCCTTTCAAAGAGGCCTCCTCGAATTCTAATGACTAATGTCCCTTTCCAATCAACAATAGAATATGGTGCTTTCTTTATGTCTACACACTATTTCATGGGACCTCTCTCTTGGGTCATCAACGGTCACTTCCTTAAGCCCCCGGGTCATTCCTTGGCTGGAAAGAGAGCTAAGATTTTAGATTTGAATCATACCTATACCAAAACCCTACCAATATTGATTTATGTTGTGATGAAAAGTTTCCCTGAAATATCCCTTTGTTTAGCCTTTATATCTGATTCATTTATCAATTGAATCAATATGATTGTATATGGATATGTTATGAGAAATTCGATGACGTAAATACATTCTTGCTCAGTGATTCCTATATATCAATTCCCTTAGGGTTACCTTAGGTTTCTCTGTGGTAAGGTCCCTGACAAGGGTTCGAGTCCCGCTCAAACTAGTTAGTTTCTTTGGTCCCTGAAATCTGACGGTCTTTGTGAGCTAGGGATGAATAGTGTGGGCGAGCTTATACGTCTATCTGCTGAGTCATCAGAACCCATTGCCTGGGGCTTCTTGGTCCTAGTTTGGGTGGAGAGGGGCTTTCGCGCTGATGTTAGGACACAAGATATGTTAAGAGGAACTCGATAACCTTAATACATTCTTGCTCAGAGATTCCTATAGATTCAGTCCCTCCATATTCCCACTTCAAAAATTCCATTCCAATCAATTCCAATTAATTCCAGTCAAGCGGAAAGTGAAAATCTCTGAAGGTTAATTTGGTTGAAATTTGATGAGATATTTCGAATGATGAATCACCATTTCAGTGGGTGGTCGATTCAGGAATAACTTCATTGTTATTGTTTGGTGGAATTCAGGTGTTCTGCTGATGTCTGTCTTCGGCTGTTCTTTGGTAGAATACAGTTTTGCTATTTTTCCTATTTTCTGGTTTTAGAAAATAGTTTTCATATTTTAAGCATTTTTGGATTTTTATTAGTTTGATTTCTTCAGAGTAAAAAATGGATCTTCAATAATTTTAAATGTTTTAGTCCTCTAGTTGTAAGAAATAATTTTAAAGGGCATCAGGGTACTGGAGTTGTTGTGGGTACCAGAGAAAGGGATTTTGAGGATCGTCAGAGTACTGCATTTGCAATCAATACTTGGAAACAGATTTAGAGATTCGTAAGAGTTCTCGAGTCTTCCTCAGCATCAGAAAATTAGTTCTTCCAACACACCAAAATCCCTGGTTACCTAAACCTCATGCGTAAAACTTACATATCCTTTCCCTTCTTTTGAAATATTCCGTTCCTAGATTATTTGGTGTTACATCTAATCTTGTGTTTTTCAACTCAGGTCTAAGTCGTGTGACTATGATCATTCAGATGCCAGGAAGCAAAAGTGGACTTTTTTCATGCATTCATAAATTCACATTACAATATGATCCACATTACATCAATTTGGATGATCCATTTATGCATTAATGGTACAAATTATTTTGAATCCTTTTGGGATTTACCTATGAATGGATTAAGCGGATTTACATGTTATGGAGACTTTGGTTTCTTTGTCATTTTCAATTTGTGAAGGAAGCCTTTAATTTATAGAATGAATTAAAAGCAAAGTACATATATTTGGAACATCCATTTGGTTTTGTGTTATCAAAGCATATTTCCTATTAATTTTGCCAATTTTACTCTAAAATCGCATATATATATATATATATATATATATATATATATATATATATATAATGTGTATATATACGTATATATATATATATATGTATGTATATATATGCATATATATATATATATATATATATATATATATATATATATATACATACATATATATATATATATATATATATATATATATATATATATATATATATATATATATTATGATAACCAATTTTAAAATATATTTCTGAGAATAGAGTTAAGTGACTAGGTTTGATAAAAAGAACTCAAGTTTTCTTTTAATCTTGTTACGATTGTAGATGTCTCTTTATTGAAATTAAGATTATATTATTCAATAGATTTGAAAACTCTAAACAAGTAAAACCACTTGAGAAATGTACTTGCTTGACTTAAACTTTTTCTTCATTACGGTGAAAATCTTGTCAGGATGAGATGTATCTCTGAATTAACAATTCAACTATTTTTATAGCAATCTCTCTCTCTGCACCATTTCCTTCGGGAGATCCAGCAATTAGCTTCTTCTTCTTCTTCTTCTTCTTCTTCTTCTTCTTCTTCTTCTTCTTCTTCTTCTTCTTCTTATTCTTTTTCATTTAATATTCTTTTGGTAAGTTTTCTCTAAGTCAACCCTTATGGTTTTTATATCTCAATATTCTATCTCTTTTTATACTTATGTTATTTAATAACCATATTCAAGGGATTTTTTTTTTCTTAAATAAAGAACCAATTTGTATCCAGCAAATAACATATAAAAAACAGAGATAACAGAAACAATGAACAAATCCCAAATACAATTAATATCACATTCCTATAATGACCATTAACAAATATTCCCCTAATTATGCATAAAGGATTTAAGATAATCAAAAGAAAAAAATTGGATAATGAACTCTTTCATTCTCATCATAGAAATTACATTATTAGAAAGTGTTGCGATTGGCTTGTCAGTTTACAGACAATTAAGTGGCCCTCTTTGAAAGGTTAAGTGCCTGCATGGGGTCTCTCTCTCTCTCTCTCTCTCTCTCTCTCTCTCTCTCTCTCTCTCTCTCTCTCTCTCTCTCTCTCGTCCAGTCTATTTTTTTATTTAAGAATAACAGTGTAGGCCTTATATATACAGTTGAAAGAAAAACAAAATTCTGCCTTTTCTTCAGCCTAATTTCATTTTCTTTTTTTATTTTTCTCAAAATCTTATATTTTCAACGTTTCCCTAAAAAATGTGCTATTCAAGAAGTTAGATTTTACCTTAAGTTAGTCCCACCTCTGAACTCTTTTGGTGCAATATAACTTTTTTCTTATTCTTTTAGTTTAGAAAAGCATTATTTCGAAAGCATTATTTCGAAACCAAGTAAGATTTACTGTCTTTCTTCCCAGCAGACTCAACCCTCCCTAAGGGTATGGCGAACAAGTATTGCAAAGAAGGTATTTTAGACTGGCGTTGGTTGATTATTTATTTATAAGTTGTTAGAGTTTTTAGAAGTTAGTAAGACCAATATTCGACCGACCTTCTTTGCTTTAAGAATGAAGAAAAACATTCATATGATTGTTCCTTATTTTAATAATACACTTCATCTCCCACTTTGTTCATTGAAGTAGAGATAAAAAAAAAACAAGTACTCCTAGATCCAGTGAGGTTGGCACTGGACCGATGAAAGTGGCTATTAGCTTGCTGACAGGGACAATCGATTTTGCTGAAAGAGGTGGCTATGGTGAGAGGGTGGGTAGGATAAAAGGATATCTGGAGACAACGGCTTTTCTCTGGATCAGGGGAGGGTCGAACAATGTCACGGATGGATTGTCGAGGAGAGATCTAGCTGTGTCCTGGTCCTTTGGGGAGATAATGAGCTCTCCCTTCCGGTTAGGCCTGGCTGTGATCTGCATACCAGGCTTGGTAGCCATGGCAGCGACAGCAGTGTAGGAGATGGAGCTGTCAGTTTTTTTTTGGAACATGAACTTTGGGAGGGGTCTCTTGTCGTCCTTTTTAGGTGCTGGAATGCTGGTGGCGATGGCAGTGGCTTCTTTCAGGAGTTGGGTGAGGCAGGCAGTGCAATTGCAATCCAAGGAACGGTCTTCCTGAGGGACTTACTGGGTCTCAATAGATTCGGTTTCCATGGCTGTGGAAATCTCAGGCGCTGAGGTTGGATATATATCAGTTGCTGCAACTGGCTGCAGTGGAGTTGAGGGTGCAGACGAGGGTTGAGGTGTGGTTTCAGTCCGAGGAGTTGTGGCAGGTGATAGCTGGGGTGTTGGAGGCATTGGGAAAGGGCGCTCTGGGCTCTTCCTTCGTTTGGAAGGAGGTACATCCGGCTCCCTGAAAGCTGTTGGGGTCCTGAAATACTTCAGGCACTTTTCAGATACAATCTTGCATTCCTTGCAGCTGCATCTCATGGTGATTGTAGGCAGTGTCTTGTCACTTACATCAGTGATTCTGAGGCCTATTGTACTGAATACTCTGACTCTATTCTGTTGTTAGGCCTCACAGCTGTCGCGGTCACAGGATGGATCCTTGTACCACTTCCTACAGTGGCGTTCGTTTACAGGATACAGGTGCCATGCCCAGTCTCCAAGGTAGAAGACGGACATGGTAGAGAAACTCTACCGATGGCGCAGTGAAACTTTCACTGTGCGGGAGCAGAGTGAGAGATGTTGTCGGTGCGAGAGCTACGCTGAGACTGATGTGTGTGTGAGAGAGAGAGAGAGAGAGAGAGAGAGAGAGAGAGAGAGAGAGAGAATTTTCATGCGGCCGGCAAACTAAGCCGGAAGTTGTTGCTTGTTTTATTTGGTGTTCATTCAGTCAGCGAAGTTCGAAGTTAGCTGCTGGCTGTCAACTCGTTACACTGTTATCTCGTCTTTGGTCCCACTGTAACCCTTTCGACCTATTTGCCTTCTAGGTGAAACACGGATGCAGACACTAGGGAAAAGGTCAAAGGTCACGTTTCTCCCATTGGGCATGTTTGATTCTCATCCCGGGTCATTGCCTTTTTCAAAACAGGTCAGACGAAAATGTCAATGTTTTTATTTATGTTTTTGTTTATTTTGCTTTTTGTGGATGTTTGACTGCATGATCCTGAAAGCACCAAAGAGGGTTTGTTTATTCAAAACTGAATATAAAAACCTGATGATGTTATTTTCCTTTTTTATGGAGGTATGTTTCCAGACAGGGCAAAGATGAAAGTATTCCATAGGAATTAAAACTTTGGAAAGTTTACTATTGTGTGAAATATCATTAGTTAATGTCTTTTGTGATAAGATTCAAAATTCTTTCTTATATATAAGTCAAAATAGAATTATAAAGTAAAAGTGTATATCTATTTATCTATCTATCTATCTATCTATCTCTATAAGTATATGTGTATAATTATATATATATACACACACATATATAAATATATATATATATATATATATATATATATATATATAAATATATATATATATATATATATATATATATTTATATACAGAGAGAGAGAGAGAGAGAGAGAGAGAGAGAGAGAGAGAGAGAGGAGAGAGAGAGAGAGAGAGAGATTAACTTCCTCTGGGCCCGAATGTTAGAGTTGTTTATTTGAGGAAAACGTCCGAATAATTTTTTTCCTCTTGATGCTATCACCCGAAGCTTGAATGACTTATGAAGACAAAATGCTCTGAGAGAGAGAGAGAGAGAGAGAGAGAGAGAGAGAGAGAGAGAGAGAGAGAGAGAGAGAGAGAGAGAGAGAGAGAGAGAAGATTAATTTGATATAGTAATTGTAACTAGATACAAGAATAAGATTGGCATCAGACAATCTAATCCTCAGAATAATATTTATCTCTCGAATTTCTTATATACTAATTCATTTAAACAAAAAACTAATTGTAACAGGAAATACAACAGAGATCTTTGTAATACTCAAATTAATTAATATATTAGAAACTGTTGATGCGAAAATAAATTCAATGATAAGTTTGGAATGAAACGTTTTGGAACGTTGGGGGATTTCGTCGGAACATCAAGGAAAATCCTCTTGAGATAAACCAACGTTTAGGAAATAGTTAAATAGATTCGTCCTGAAATTGAGATGATAAGGACACAAGACTCTGAGATAAGAAGGGCAGAGTTAGAAAAAAGTGGTGTGGCGTAATCACTCCTGGGTCACTGTTACGATCTTAAAGCGTTACTGGTTCTTTTAATTATTAAGATAAATGTTTCCAACAACCACAATTGAAATATGGGAAATTAATATAAAAAGAAACTAACAAAAAATACAACACGCTTATTCACAAACTTTCACTGACAAATCAAATCAATCAAAACATCAATAGAAAAAGGGAACGATAAGTAAGGTAGAAATACTAAAGGAGTAGTTTTCTGCAGCTGCTGAGACGATACTGGTACAGAGACTTCAGGCTTGAGAACGTTGCAGAAGGGCGGCTGAAGTTCAGATGAAACTGGCACGATGACCGGATTCGAAAACATCACAGAAAGGGTGGCATCAAGATGGGACATCAGAAGTCTTCTCCAAGAACTCGTTGATAGTGTTGAACTAAGGCAGGCTGCAGGCCGTGTGGGCTACTTCTCGTCACAAGCAGGGAGGGCTTGCTGTTTCAATTTGTCTCTTCTCTCAATCATAACAGGATTTTGGAGATAGGCTAACGGAAAGGTTGGAAACGAACTCTGTCAGACTTCTGGTTTTCACTGCTTCTTATTTCGTCAGGACCTGGCTCTCATCTGCTTCAGACATAGTTCCTCTGTTGTCTCATGTCTGTCCTAATCTCTCTTGGACAATCTCTTCTTGAAGTTTATATACCCATGTATGGTTGGAGTTAATTACAGTGGGCAGTGGTCATTTCCATAGAAGGCGTTTTTTCACAATTCTGCGTCTCTATTGGCTTCCTCAAAAACGCCCACTTCGATCACGCCATGGAAGCTTCGAGAAGAAATTTCTGATACAATCTAGACCACGTGTTAAGTCGTAACAATAGGGCAGCACGTATCCACCCATGATGACATATTTCATAAACAAGGATTCCCCTCAGGCTCGGTTTCTCAAAATATGCTGACTACGCTAATTAAGATGATG
>NC_090749.1:97408499-97453499 GCF_036898095.1 Palaemon carinicauda | reverse complement strand
TTCTTTACAGATTTTTCTCTGTCCTCATACACCTGACAACACTGAGATTACCAAACAATTCTCCTTTGCTCAAGAGTATAAATACTGCACTGTAATTGTTCAGTGGCTACTTTCCTCTTGGTAAGGGTAGAAGAGACTCTTTAGCTATGGTAAGCAGCTCTTCTAGGAGAAGGATACTCCATAATCAAACCATTGTTCTCTAATCTTGTGTAGTTCCATAGCCTCTGTACCATGGTCTTCCATTGTCTTGGGTTATTGTTCTCTTGCTTGAGGGTACACTTGGGCACGCTATTCTATCTTATTTCTCTTCCTCTTGCTTTATAATGTTTTTTATAGCTTATATATGAAAGAATTATTTTAATTTTATTGCTGTTCTTGAAATATTTTATGTTTTCATTAATAAGAATTCTTATAGCTTATTTATTTCCTTATTCCCTTTCCTCAGTGGGCTACTTTTCTTTGTTGGAACCCTTGGGCATATAGCATCTTGATTTTCCAACTACGGTTATAGCTTAGCAAGTAAAAAAAAAAAAAAAAAAATAATAATAATAATAATAATAAATCTTATGCAGCAGTTTTAAGATGGAATAAAATCTATTAAACTTTACAGGGATCACTCATCACATTTTCATGCTTTGATGGTTTGGAAATAATGAAATGGAAATCTCACTGACATGTTTATATCTAATTTTGCAATATATCGATGAAAAGTATTTAAAACAACCACAGTAATTAATAGTGAACGCATGACACGGCTCAAGTCTCCTAATTACGAATTCACATCACCAGGAACCAGCCCAGTCTCTGTCTACACATTTAATGATTTAATGTTCTTTTAGGAAAGTAGAATATTCGGTGAGACTCAATAATTGGGATATATAATCTTCATTTAATCCTTTGTTTTTCACAATAAACAAATTTCTATTGAACGAAGAATTAAGAAAAATCTTATAGGTTTCGTTCATCTCTTGATTTGCATAACGTATCGATGGGATCGTCTCCACTATCAGCATTTAATGAGAACTCTGGTGTTTTGATGTCGAATCCCGACTTCTCCTTCAGAGAGAGAGAGAGAGAGAGAGAGAGAGGAGAGAGAGAGAGAGGAGAGAGAGAGAGAGAGAGAGAGAGAGAGAGATGGGTCTACAGAACCCTATGAGACAATAATGATTAAATTTTGTCTAGTGTTGACAGGATCGAACGCTTTTTCAGAATCTCCCATGGGGTGTAGCCCGGAAGGGGGGGGGGGGGTCCCTCTAAATTCTAGTTCCATATACTGCTTCGTATTTCCTTCTTTCCAAGTTTACTTGAATTGATTTTTCAAGATTTTGGGAATTTATTTTCATTGTGAGATATTTACAAATACTGGACTGACGTTGATTGATTATCATTTATAAGTTGTTTAGAGTTTTCAGAAGTTATTAAATTTTTCTTTACTGGAAAAGAAAGAGAAAAAACTCATTATTTGTTCATTAACAAAATAAAACATTTTAATTCCTGTTGGGGTTGATTGAAACCAAAGATACAATAAAACAAAGTTAATCAAAATAAAAAATCTGAATGAAAAAAATCTCCGAATTGGAACCAAAATCTCCGGAATAAGATTCATTCTGTGAATAAAAGTTAATCTCTGAATGGAAACCTAATCCTGGAAGTCAAGTCTAATCAACGATTGGAAGAATGATCTCTGGATTAGATCCAATCCCCAAAGACACATCAGGAGCTGGCAGAGAAAGAGATTGGGAGTCGAATGTGAAAGACACATGAGAACTGGCAATGAGTCAGAGGAAAGACATAGGGTGAAAATCTTCTCTCTTGATTGCTCTTGAAATTAAGAGAGAGAGAGAGAGGAGAGAGAGGAGAGAGAGAGGAGAGGAGAGAGAGAGAGAGAGAGAGAGAGAGAGAGTATACTACTCTCACAAGTTTAAAGCCAAAACAATTCTTCTTCTTATTTCCTATCCTGGGGAACTCAACTCCTAGCCCCAAACAGACAAACCACAGAAGAACCTATCTGACATCTCTCTCTGATTCTCCTCTTTTAAGATATAGAATCTTTGTTTACTCGGTTGTGTTTTTGTTTACCCTTTATGCCTCCTGTTTGCTTTAGAGGCCAGGGAAGAGGTGATGCGGAAAAGAGTCAATATAAAATGGGATGAGAGGTAAGAGGGGGGGAGGGAGGGAGGGAGGGGAGGCCTTGAGGGCTTGTCCTTAAAGGTAGGGGGAGGTCAATCTTGGTTCTGAGGACTTAAACTAACTCATAAAGTCATTCAAAAGGTAATTTTAGTGAGTCAAAGTTACCAGAATTACAGACGGTCCATTCACGAATTTTGGTATCTTGGAAAGAGGATAGGTTACCATCGACCATCCTGGCACCCAGAGAGTAAGGGTTGTATGAATGAAACAGTGGACGTCGTGGACTAACTGGGATTAAGCTTATGCTTATGCAGGACAGAATAGGGACAATTAATATCCCATGACAAATGTTAATAAATACTCTATTAATCACTTCTATCCATAATCTGTTGTTAAGCAAATGATTACATGCCCTGAAGAACCTATACCTGAGTGTTGAGTCTTTCTTTTCCATTACATTGTCTGTTCTATTTCTACTATGAATAATTTCCAGTCCATATCACCCTGACACCTCCTTTTTACCTTTCCTCATCATCCCATCTTCTTAGGAAACCCCCCCAAACTTCATGTATTCTTCAAATACTCCGACCTTTAACTTTTCCTGGTCTACTTCAAAATCTCGTCCATCTATGGTATCATAACCATAGAAGTTTATTAGTACTCAGAGAAAAGACCCCTAACTTAATTAATTCTACTTTTGCTTGAGCTCTGGAAGGAGGAATTAGAGCAGTTTTGGATGATGAATTACGTTTGAGGTTTAGTGAAGAAATAGACCAAATGTGAAGTGGTTTTTAGAAAGAAATCTATTTAACTTTACAAGGACCAATCATCACATTTTACGCTTCAATGGTTTGGATATATTGACATGACGAACTCAATGTTATTTCTATATCTAATTTTTGTAATATACCAATAAAAAGTAATTAAAACAATCATAGTAATTAATACTGGACGGGAGAAATGGCTCAAGTCTCGTAATTACTAAGTCACATCAGCAAGAACCAGCCCAGTCCTCTTCACGTTTAATGATTTCATGTTGTTTCAGAAAATTTAAATATCCAGCGTCACTCAATGAATCTTAATTAAATGTAGTTTTAGTTCATTTTCTATCATAACTGAACAAATTCTTTCTGATCAATAGATTAAATAAATAATCTCCAATAGATTTCCAATAGATCACATATTTGGAGATTTTATTTGAAGGTCAAGGTTTGAAAGCTAAGAGCCTTTATCCAAAGGTCAAGGTTCAAAGTTGAGAGTCTTTATTAGAATTTCAGAGTTCAGAGATGGGTTTTTATCTAAATATTTACTGATAAAGAGAGATAATTCAAATGTCAAGTGTCCATAAACAAAGGTCAGAAGTCAAAGGTTAAAGGTTAAATGCATAAAGTAACAGGTCAAAGGCCAGTAGTTAAAATCAAATGTTAAATCAGAAACCTAATGTAAAGGTTAAGCAAAAGATTAGATGTTAAAATGAGTTGTTGATAAGGAGTGAAAATATTATACCTAGTAAAGGCACCTTATGAAATTATCAATGAAAGATCTTCGTTGCAGATTATAGCCCTTTACAATGGAATGAATTTTCAACTTCTTCCTCGCTCTTTGTACTAGTTGTTTTATTTCCTTTTATTATAGAGCCCCTCTTGTCTATAGACTTCCTTATAGGTATAATTTGTTTATGTCCATTATAGAAAGATTCTTCTACTAATTATATAAATGATTTAAATCTCTGAGTTAAGAATCATTAGGTAATTCTGAATGCGTTCTTAACTGGAGAGAGAGAGAGAGAGAGAGAGAGAGAGAGAGAGAGAGAGAGAGAGGAGGTAACAGTCTGGCAAGTTCAAAGCCAAAACAATTCTTCTTCTTGTTTCCTATCCTGTGGAACTCGACTCCTAACCCCAACAAACAAACCACAGAAGAACCTTTCTGTCCTCTCTCTTTGAATCTTTGAATCTCGGAATCTTTGTTTACTCGGTTGTGTTTTTGTTTACCTTTTATGCGTCCTGTTTGCCTTAAAGGCTGGGGAAGAGACAATGGCCGGAAAGGGAATATATACAATGGGATGAGAGGTAAGAGGGAGGGAGAGAGGTCAGGAGGGGATGGCCCAAGAGGTAAGGGAAGCCAATCTTGGTTCTGAGGACGTGGACTATGTCATAAAGTCAAAGTTACCAGAATTACAGACGTCATTCACGAATGTATCTTGGAAAGAGGATGGTTACCATCATCATCCTGGCACCCAGAGAGCAAAGGTTGTATGAATGGAACATTGGAAATCGTGGACTAATTGGGATTAAGCTTTTGCTTCTGCAGGATAGAATAGGGGCAATTGATATCCCATGCCTAATGTTTATAAATAATCTTTTATTACTTTCTATCCACAATCCTGTTGGTGAGCAAATGATTACATGTCCTGGGGAATCTATGGCTGAGTGTTGAGTCTTTCTTTTCCATTTCATTGTCTCGTTCCATTTCTCCTATGAATAATTCCCAGTCCATCTCACCCTGACACCTCCTTTTTACCTTTCCTCATCATCCTATCTTCCTTAGGAAACCTCCCACACTTCATCTATTCTTCAAATCCTCCGACCTTTATCCTTTCCCCATATGCTGAAATACTTTGAAATCTCGTCCCTGAGTCTATGGTATCACAACCATAGATGTTTATCAGTACATTAAATATGAAGTTAAAGTCCCATAGAAATAACCTTATTTCAAATGGCATCTATCTCGATTGTATAATGCATTTGTGTATTTTGATCCAGAGCTAAATTCTACTTGATGTCGACAGAGCCTCTTTTAGCACGACCTCTGGATGGAGGAATTGGAGCAGTTTTGGATGATAAAGGAATTTTGGAGAAATGGACAAACTCTGAAGTGGTACACAAGTGAACGAATAAGGGAGTCAAGAACAAAGTGAGAGTGGGAGAGGGAGAGGGAGAGGGAGAGGGAGGGGGGGGGGGGAGTGTTCTGTAGCTGAAGCATCATTGAGAATTAGTCAGAGTTAAACCGGAGTGATGTTGATGATACCTTTACCTTTAGGACGGCTCTCCTCCTAATTAATACAGATCCTCTTGAAGAGTAAGCAACAGGAAGTGTCTCCTCAGAACAATTATGCTTAGGAGTTAGGAGAGAGCATTATGCTAAGGAGGGAACATTTACACTCTCTCTCTCTCTCTCTCTCTCTCTCTCTCTCTCTCTCTCTCTCATATGCAGACACTCCAGATTCAATGACCCTCCTTACATTATGAGCTGTTGCTCTATGTTCACACACAAAAGAGGGTATGTGCACACACACATATATAAATGTAAATATATATATATATATATATATATATATGGGTGTGTCCCTAGAGATTGCTAGAGACACAGGGGAAGGAAGAGAAGACGATGGATCTACGAGCTAAGAAAATTTGCGAGTGTTGACTGGCATATAGAGAACATAAACAGACAAGAGTGGATGGAAAAGGTCTGAGGTGTTACTTTTGCAGTGGACTAGAAACGGCTGATAATGATGTGTGTGTGTGCGTGCGTGTATGTGTCTATGCGTGTTTGTGAGTATGTTCGTTTGATTGAGTATATAAAAATTTAATTCAAAATTAGGAATAAATTATTAAAACTAAATTGAAAAGTATTTTCAAAGAAATCAAGAATTATTTGGTAAAAATATTAATTTAATCCTGTTCTGATTAGGTATAATGTAGATCCAATATGCCAACATTTATTCATTTATATTGAACTCTTGATTTTATATATATATATATATATATATATATATCTCTGAATGATATATGTTTTGATCTTCCTATTAATTTATGTAAAAACACAAACACAAACATGAAGGCACAAACAAACAGCAAGTTCTTCCAGAACATTTATATTCCCTCGCTAAGGTTTTGAAGTTCGTCCAAAGTAACTCAATTAACTGCAACTAGAGTGAATTACTAAGATCAACACTTGATCATTCAGCATTGTCATGGATTCTCTCTCTCTCTCTCTCTCTCTCTCTCTCTCTCTCTCTCTCCGACCACTGCTTCTCATTGATTCGTATGAATTGACCAAGAACAAAGGTTGGGCTTCTGTGGAGAGATAGAATGTTCCAGTGAGATCAGTTTGTGGCCAATGATAGATAGGATTTGATTGTTTATATGAATTAGGGTTATTTAGACAGGTGATGAGGCCGGGGAGTCCATTCAGCTTCCTTCTATTACTGGGAGAACCCCACAATTGGACTGCGAAGTAAAAGTTAAAATAAGTCAGAAAAGAGAAACTGACTATTAAGGTAAAGGTATGCTGAAATGGTCATTAATTAATGCTTACAGTACACCCCATGAAGTGCACTAACAGCGCTATTTTTCATTTGGGGGAAGTTTGACTTCTGAGAAAAAAGAAAATCAATTAGGGATTATATTTCTTTGTCTAATAAGTAAAGAAGTCAAAAGCAAGCAAAGTTAGGTTAGGATGTCTGAAAGGCCTTGAGTGTGGAGGTTGAGATTAAAGGAAAGATTCTGAGAGAGAGAGAGAGAGAGAGAGAGAGAGAGAGAGAGAGAGAGAGATTGATTGATTGATTTAAAGTTTACAGGCATCCTGACATCTAAGGTCATTGACGCCGGAGAGAGAGAGAGAGAGAGAGAGAGAGAGAGAGAGAGAGAGATATTCCATGTGGAAGTCAAACTAAAATGAAACCTGGGTAGGGGATTGTAATGGCACCGTGGAGCGTTATCTCTGGTTACGCACTGCAGAATAGCAAGAGTCTGTGCTTGCCAGAAATGGCAGGCAAACAACAACAACAACGACAAGCGATATCTCTTCTTCTTGTACCAAAAGCGGAAGTGATTGTTCGTTTTAGCCGATATTTACTCAGCAAAGTTCGCTGGTGGCTGTCAGTTCGTTACTCCGCTATCTCGTCTTTGGTCCAACGTAATCAACCCTTTCGACCTGTTTACCTTCGAGGTCAAACGTGGATGCAAACTCTTCTGGGAAAATAGGTCAAAGGTCGTGTTTCTCCCAAAGGTCATATTTATTTCTCAACCCGTGCAGGTAGGGAGAGGGCCTTCTAGAAAAGAGCCACACGGAATGTTTATTATTTTTTGTTTATATTTGAGTCAGTAGAACATGAAGTTTTTGTCACTGGATTTGACAAAGCTAAACGTTTGGAGGATTCCCATCAGTCAAATAAATGGTTCTGAGGATTAGAAATGTTGCAGGTTTGAGCAAACACTGCAGCAACTCTTGTCTCAACTCTATTCAGTTTTACTTTTCCTTTTTTAATTCCTTTATTACAACGCAAGTCAAAATGAAATTAAATAAAAACTAATTGTTATTTAACTAAGGAAAGTAGTTCATCAGAAAGAATATGAATATTCAAAATAACTGGTATATGAAATCAGAGAAAATTCAATGATAACTTTGGAATGAAACGTTTTGGAACATTGGGGGATTTCGTCTTATCATCAAAGGGAAAATCCTTCCGAGATAAACCAATGTTGGAGAAATAGTTAATTAAATTCGTCAGGAAATTCAGCTGATAAGAACACGAAATAAGAAGATAAGATAAGGAGGGGAGTCAGTATCATAATTCGAATGATGCAGCAATCAAAAGTTGTGTAGAGTTCTTGCCTTTTGTTTTATTCATCCAAAATAAGGACCAAATAAATCGATATACACACATATATATACATATATGTATATATATATATATATATATATATATATATAGAAAGTGAATTAGAATGGACACTGCTTAATTATTCAGAGATTTTCGAAGATATTTCTAAAGATGGCTGGTTGTATTGTAGCAGTCAGATATCTCTCTCCGGAATCCCAATGAAATCCCTCCTGAGTCTTTGTCCAAAATCCCCAGAAGTTCTCCAATGATGATCCACCATTAAGCTTTTTCAATCCCTCTCCACCACACCTCTGTTGGCTCTTTTCAGACGATGGCAGTCCTCACTTTTTTATCTATTTCCTCTAGTTCTGCTCATTCCAAAATCCATATAACTTCATCATATGCACTTTGTCTTCGCAAACAAAATCTCACACCATCGCCTATAAATGTCGGAAAGAAATATACGTTCAAATAAATAGAAATAAGTTTCCAATAATTCTTTTGCCAGGGAAAATTTTGTCTTTAAAGAAAAATTCTAAAAAGCGAAAAGAAAAACAATATTTCAAAGTGAGAGTTTCCTGCTGCTTCTGGTTCCGTGCTAAAAGGGCGTCGTCACCTTTCTTCCTCTGAAGAAGGACTCCTCAATAACTTCTGAGGAAGAAGAAGAAGAAGAAGAAGAAGAAGAAGAAGAAGAAGAAGAAGAAGAAGAGAAGAAATATCGAGAGACGTTTTAAAAGGACCAGTCCGTCTTCATCTTCTTCTTTCCTTACGAGAAATGTGTTTCTACTTTGCTTTCCATAACATTATGTGAACAGACTAAATATTTCACTCCAACGAAGTGCATTTTCCTCACTGACGGGAAGCTATTTTTCTTTAAGGGGTTTGCCAAGTCGAAAAGGACTTATTTCGGAAATATACTTATTAAATGCGTTTCATGTCTCTCTCTCTCTCTCTCCCTCTCTCTCTCTCTCTCTCTCTCTCTCTCTCTCTCTCTCTCTCTCTCTCTCTCAAAGGGTGTATAACTAGACAATCTAAAATATCTGGGGAAATGATAAAAACAGTAAATTTTCCCTCGTTTTGAGTATGATGAAGAACCATAGGTAAGTTTCATTATCGACTTTATCACCTTCATCTGCTTACAAAGGAAACAGTTATTCCACTAATCAATTTATTTGGAACCTTTCCCTCGTCTACACATATCTTAAACACCCTGGTCAATATTTCAAGATTAAATGTAAAGAAGATGGAAATGTAACATAAAGTTGATTTTATTGAAGACAGTTTATGAAATTATAACTGAAAGATATTCCTAGCAGAATATTGCTCTTTGCAATAAAATGAATTAAAAATTTTTAGTCTTAAAAAAGACAATACCTGAGTCTTAAAAGAAGTAAATTGGAATTTATTTCATCTTCTAAAACATTGTTTAATAAAACTCCCAATTGGATCCTTGAGTGAATTCCCTTTCTCCGTCTGAGGACAGAACACTCCGGGTAAGAATCTCTCTGAGGAACCACTGGAAATATCGCTTGTCTTAGACGTTACGGAAGGTTGCAGGGATTTGCCGGTCGTTGGAGATCACAGACGGATCAAATGTCTGTCGACTTTCTGTCTTTTTTATTCTTAAATTCAATTTCATCTCATAAACTGTTCTCAGTAAGATGACTATCGATTGTTATCAGGAATAGGGAGATGAATTTTGTTCATTCATAGACAAACTCCAATGTGTAGTGACGTGATTTAGTTCCAAGGTCACATATTTGTTAAATAAGAAAACACAAGACAAGATATTGCATCTGGTATAATAAAAAGAACAAAGTGAATCGAAAATTACTTTCATATGAAGTATTAAAGGTTATTTTCTTGTTACGTTAATATGAAAGAAATTAAATTTGTCTATTTAATAAGATCTCTCTTGGAGTTGTTAACAACCTGTTTGTTAAAAGCTTTTTCTGGAGCTCTGCGAGTACTACTGAAAATTAAAGAAGTATACTCATAGTATTGACTCGAAAGCCTTAAGAACAAAGTATTGCTGAACCTCTAATGTACATACAAAGCAATATAAAGGGAGTTCACAGTCTTTGTAGTTTTCTTTAGACAAAGCAAAAAGAACAAAATGACTTGGCAACACAAACTTTGGTCAGTTTCTTCTCTTGTCAAACATGTTGGCTGATTTTGAGATTACGATGAATTATGAGGAATCAGAAAAACAGTTTATGCATTATTCCTGACTTTTTATCACTTTCGCATTTGTGACTCATTATTTTACAGATTTTGCCTGAATTCTTTAGAATTTAAAAATGGTTCTTTTTCCATCTTATCAATAATATATCTAGTTGAGCCTCTTTTGAGACCAAGAATCTTTGTTTACTCGGTTGTGTTTTTGTTTACTATTTAGAGGCCGGGAAAGAGGCGATGGGAGAAGGGTCAATATCAAATGGGATGAGAGGTAAGAGGGAGGTAGGGAGGCCACGAGGGGATCTCCCGAGAGGTAGGGGTGGTCAATCCGGGTTCTAAGGACTTAAAGTAATTCATAAAGGTAATTTTAGTGAGTCAAAGTTACTCGGAAAGAGGATAGTTACAGGTCAAAGGCCAGTAGTTAAAATCAAATGTTAAATCAGAAACCTAATGTAAAGGTTAAGCAAAAGATTAGATGTTAAAATGAGTTGTTGATAAGGAGTGAAAATATTATACCTAGTAAAGGCACCTTATGAAATTATCAATGAAAGATCTTCGTTGCAGATTATAGCCCTTTACAATGGAATGAATTTTCAACTTCTTCCTCGCTCTTTGTACTAGTTGTTTTATTTCCTTTTATCATAGAGCCCCTCTTGTCTATAGACTTCCTTATAGGTATAATTTGTTTATGTCCATTATAGAAAGAATCTTCTACTAATTATATAAATGATTTAAATCTCTGAGTTAAGAATCATTAGGTAATTCTGAATGCGTTCTTAACTGGAGAGAGAGAGAGAGAGAGAGAGAGAGAGAGAGAGAGAGAGAGAGAGAGAGTAACAGTCTGGCAAGTTCAAAGCCAAAACAATTCTTCTTCTTGTTTCCTATCCTGTGGAACTCGACTCCTAACCCCAACAAACAAACCACAGAAGAACCTTTCTGTCCTCTCTCTTTGAATCTTTGAATCTCGGAATCTTTGTTTACTCGGTTGTGTTTTTGTTTACCTTTTATGCGTCCTGTTTGCCTTAAAGGCTGGGGAAGAGACAATGGCCGGAAAGGGAATATATACAATGGGATGAGAGGTAAGAGGGAGGGAGAGAGGTCAGGAGGGGATGGCCCAAGAGGTAAGGGAAGCCAATCTTGGTTCTGAGGACGTGGACTATGTCATAAAGTCAAAGTTACCAGAATTACAGACGTCATTCACGAATGTATCTTGGAAAGAGGATGGTTACCATCATCATCCTGGCACCCAGAGAGCAAAGGTTGTATGAATGGAACATTGGAAATCGTGGACTAATTGGGATTAAGCTTTTGCTTCTGCAGGATAGAATAGGGGCAATTGATATCCCATGCCTAATGTTTATAAATAATCTTTTATTACTTTCTATCCACAATCCTGTTGGTGAGCAAATGATTACATGCCCTGGGGAATACATAGCTGAGAGTTGAGTCTTTCTTTTCCATTTCATTGTCTCGTTCCATTTCTCCTATGAATAATTCCCAGTCCATCTCACCCTGACACCTCCTTTTTACCTTTCCTCATTATCCTATCTTCTTTAGGAAACCTCCCACACTTCATCTATTCTTCAAATCCACCGACTTTTATCCTTTCTTTATATGTTGAAGTACTTCAAAATCTCGTCCTTCTATGGTATCACAACCATAGATGTTTATTAGTAAATTAAATATGAAGTTAAAGTCCCATAGAAATAACCTTATTTCAAATGACATCTATCTCGATTGTATAATGCATTTGTGTATTTTGATCCAGAGCTAAACTCTACTTGATGTCGACAGAGCCTCTTTTAGCACGACCTCTGGGTGGAGGAATTGCAGCAGTTTTGGAGGATAAAGGAATTTTGAGGAAATGGACAAATTGTAAAGTAGTATACGAGTGAACAAATAAGGGAGTCAAGAATGAAGTGAGAGGGAGTGGGGGAGAGGGAGAGGGAGAGGGAGAGGGAGGGAGGGGAAGAAGTTTCTGTAGCTGAAGCATCATTGAGAATTAGTCAGAGTTAAACCGGAGTGATGTTGATGATACCTTTACCTTTAGGACGGCTCTCCTCCTAATTAATACAGATCCTCTTGAAGAGTAAGCAACAGGAAGTGTCTCCTCAGAACAATTATGCCAAGGAGGGAACATTTACACTCTCTCTCTCTCTCTCTCTCTCTCTCTCTCTCTCTCTCTCTCTCTCTCTCTCTCTCTCTCTCTCTCATATGCAGATACTCCAGATTCAATGACCATCCTTACATTATGAGCTGTTGCTCTCTGTTCACACACAAAAGAAGGTATGTGCACACACACACACACACACATATATATATATATACATATATATATATATATATATATATATATATATATATATATATATATATACACACACATGTGGGTGTGTCCCTAGATATTGCAAAATACACAGGGGAAGGAAGAAAAGACGATGCATTGGCGGGCTAAGAAAATTTGCGGGTGTGAACTGGCTTAGAAAGACCATAAACAGACTCAAGTGGATGGACATGTCTGAGGCCCATTTTTCTGCAGTGGACTAGTCACGGCTGAAAATATGTGTGTCTATGTGTGTTTGTGAGTATGTGCGTTTGAATGACTATATAGAGTTTAATTCAAAATTAGGAATAAATGGTTAAAACTAATCTGAAAAGTATTTGAAAAGAAGACAAGAATTAATTGGTAAAAGCATTAATTTAATCTTGTTCCGATTAGATATAATGTAAATATGCCAACAATATTCATACTGAATTCCTGATTTTATATTTATATATGAATGTTATATGATTTAATCTGCATATTAATATCTGTAAACACAAACACAAACATGAAGGCACAAACAAACAGCAAGTACTTCCAGAACACTGATAAACCCACGAGAAGGTTTTGAAGCTGGTCTAAAGTTACTTGATTAACTGCGACCAGAGTGAATTACTAAGATCAACACATGATGGTTCAGCAGTGTCATGGATTCTCTCTCTCTCTCTCTCTCTCTCTCTCTCTCTCTCTCTCTCTCTCTCTCTCTCTCTCTCTACCATTCCTTCTCATTTGTTCGTGTGAATTGACCAAGAACAAAGGTTGGGTTTCTGTAGAGAGATAGAATGTTCGAGTGAGATCAATTTGTGGCCAATGATAAATAGGATTTGATTGTTTATATGAATTAGGGTTATTTAAACAGGTGACGAGGCCATGGAGTCCATTCAACACCTTACTGTTACTGGGAGAATTCCATAATTGGATTGAGAAGTAAAAGTTAAAATAAGTCGAAAAAGAGAAACTGACTATTAAGGTAAAGGTATGTTGAAATGATCATTAATTAATGCTTACAGTACACCTCATGAAGTGCACTAACAGCACTACCTTTCTTTTTGGGGGAAGTTTGACTTCTGAGCAAAAAGAAAATCAATTAGTAATTAGATTTCTTTGTCTAATAAGTAAAGATGCCAAAAGCAAGCAAAGTTAGGTTAGGATGTCTGAAAGGCCTTGAGTGTGGAGGTTGAGATTAAAGGAAAGATTCTGAGAGAGAGAGAGAGAGAGAGAGAGAGAGAGAGAGAGAGAGAGAGAGAGAGAGAGAGAGAGAGAGATTGATTTAAAGTTTTCAGGCATCCTGACATCTAAGGTCATTGACGCCGGAGAGAGAGAGAGAGAGAGAGAGAGAGAGAGAGAGAGAGAGATTCCATGTGGAAGTCAAACTAAACTGAAACTTGGGGAGAGGATTGTAATGGTACCGTGGAGCGTTATCTCGGGTTACGCACTGCAGAATAACAAGAGCCTGTGCTTGCCAGAAATGCCAGGCAAACAACAACAACGTCAAGCGATATCTCTTCTTCTTGTACCAAAAGCGGAAGTGGCTGTTCATCTTAGCCGATATTTACTCAGCAAAGTTCGCTGGTGGCTGTCAGTTCGTTACTCTGTTATCTCGTCTTTGGTCCAACGTAATCAACCCTTTCGACCTGTTTACCTTCGAGGTCAAACGTGGATGCAAACTCTGCTGGGAAAATAGGTCAAAGGTCGTGTTTCTCCCAAAAGGTCATATTTATTTCTCAACCCGTGGGGGTGGGAGAGGGCCTTCTAGAAAAGAGTCACACAGACTGTTTATTATTTTTTGTTTATCTTTGAGTCGGTAGAACATGAAGTTTTTGTCACTGGGTTTGACAAAGCTAAACATATGGAGGTTTTCCATCAGTCAAATAAATGGTTCTGAGGATTAGAAATGTTGCAGCTTTGAGCAAACACTGCAGCAATTCTTGTCTCAACTCTATTCAGTATTACTTTTCCTTCTTTAATTCCTTTATTACAAAGCAAGTCAAAATGAAATTAAATAAAAACTAATATTTATCTAACTAGGGAAAGTAGGAGTTCATCAGAAAGAATATGAATATTCAAAATAACTGGTATATGAAATCAGAGGAAATTCAATGATTAGTTTGGAATGAAACGTTTTGGAACGTTGGGGGATTTCGTCTTATCATCAAAGGGAAAATCCTTCCGGGATAAACCAACGTTTGGGAAATAGTTAACGAAATTCCTCGGGAAATTCAGCTGATAAGGACACAAGATAAGTAGATAAGGAGGAAAAAATATAGAAGTAGAATTTGAATGATTGTGGAATTAGAAGTTGTTTGGAAACAAGCAAATCCTCTTTTGCTTTTTAATCTACAGAAGTAAAATTTTGACAATAACTTATCGATAGATTTCAAGATTTATCTATAAATCTTTTTGTTCATTTACCTTGAAACTTTAACTATATATATATATATATATATATATATATATATATATATATATATATATATATATATATATATATATATATATATATATATAAAACAGTGATGATGTATCTTACAAATTCTTTTAAACCCCACTTTTAACAACATCTTTAATTCAAGAAGCCAGTGTTCATTGATAGATGCATTGAAAGATTCACATAATAAAATCCAAGAAACATTTAATAAAACATGGCCAGACTTCTCATGAGCAGAAGGAAGAGCTAATCTAAGACATCCCTAAAATGAGAGAAGAAATCTGTCATCATAAAGAAGAAGAAGAAGAAGAAGAAGAACAACAACAACTGGAACACCTACGCAAAATCTTGCCTCCCTAACAAGAGATATTTTAGCGTAGACCCGAAATGACTCAAAATGATGACGACAAAAATTCTGTTTCTCCTCCGGGAAGAGGAAAATGCAAAGAGCGTAGAGTCTCGGGGCTATTGCATTATACCCAAGGACTCGGAACTCGGTTCCGAGGGACATTAGGTAAACGAGAGAGAGAGAGAGAGAGAGAGAGAGAGAGAGAGAGAGAGAGAGAGAGAGACTAATAAGAAATGTAATTTTGTGACCACCTGTTACCTAAGAAATTGATTGAATAAAGTTTGCAAAATCTATCTAATTTTTTGTACTTCTTAAGACTTGAATTGTTTGCAAAATATCTTTCAAAAATACTGCTTGATTTTATTCCTTTTTTATCCTTTTTTTCTTAATCTCGTTTACTTTTACAAGGCAAGTCTTTGTCTTTTCCCCTTCCTCTTGTGTTCCCTTAACCTAGGCAACAAAGAAGGGATAAAATTCCCCATCAGTTCAGACGATGCCTTGAAATAAAAGTCTTTCAGATTAATCCTTTGTAAACTACAAAATAAAGTTTGCTCTTTGAGATTAGATTTCAGCTTCAGGTGTCTTTGATTCTCTTCTTTGCCAAGAAAGTTTTCTAGAATTAGTTTCTTTCGTGGAAGAAGTTTTGGCTTCGATGTTTTATGAAAGAAATGCGTCAGATGTTAGTCTTTTTTATATTTTTTCCCTTTTTACTTAAAATGAACACCTATCATATTCCCTGTCATGGACCAGGGAGAGAAGGTACATAACTGAGTCTTCTCTGTTTTAATCTACTCCGGCATTGAGGGAGTTTGCAGGATTGGGAAAAGCCGAAAGAGACTCACTTCAATGCAAACATTAATCAAGAGTCCTTCTCTTAAGAGACGAACCTCCATCGCATCGTTGTAAACAAACGCCCCTTTCCCTGTAACAGAGGAACCCAGCGCCCCTTTACTGAGTCAATACAAACACCTCACACAGATTAACTTGAAATGTGCTTTCACTAATGGCGGTAATTTTTGTACTTTTGTCATTTTAGGCTTCTACTAATGGTGGTCACATTTGTACTTATGTATTTTTACAATAGATATTCTGCTTATATTGATATGGACTGTAATAACAATAAATGTGTTAAAGGTATGATTTATTCCCTACTACAAAGACTTTTTACTCTCGAGATAATGATGAAGTTAGGAAGAAAATTTGAGTTTAGAATTAAGTAATATATTTTACTCTGGAGTTTGTATTTTTGTTATGAAATTTACTGAACAATAGAGATTTCAATTGGACAAGTTTTGAGAAGCTGTGTGATTTATAGGAAATTTTAAAGGTTGAGAGAATCTTATGGACGAAAAGTTATATATTTAAAGATGTGTCAAACAAACTTCTTTTTTTAATTAGGAAGATTCTTCTTTTTATGTCACGTATGAAAATATGAGAAGATAATATAGGAATGCTCTCTCTCTCTCTCTCTCTCTCTCTCTCTCTCTCTCTCTCTCTCTCTCTCTCTCTCTTCTCTCTCTCTCTCTCTCTCTCTCCTTCTTAGCCATAAAAGAAACGTCTCAATTGAGTCCAATGGAGACCTTTTCATAGTAAAAAGAAATTGAATCTGTCCATTCTCACATCCTTTGGAAGAATGTGAAGAAGATGAACAAGAAAGAGAAGATAAGAAAGAGAAGCAGAAAAGGAATAAGAAGACTACGGAAGGATGGTACACATCTGTGTCCTCCTACAGGTGCAAAACACAATTTATCAAACAAATGTCACAGGTGCCATATATGTTTACAACAAACTCTGCAACAAGAAAAGTAAAGTAGAAAGTGGATGCAAAAGGAAGCCTAATATAAGCTGTAATGATCCTTAAGCAATGCCTACAGTGCACCACTTAAGGTGGAATGATAACAATACTCCATTTTGCCATTTCTTAAAATTTAAAGTTATTTCTACTAGTAAAGTTTAGAAAAGAATAAGAAAATGCTCCTTATTTGAACCCTGAAATGATCCTTCCCATCTGTTATTTTCATAATACAAAAATCTCCTCTATTCCAGGAATTCATTCCCGTTGGAATGGTGCCTTGCATCATTGATTCCAGGAAGCAAACGTCTGTCAGTCAGTCAGCCAATCAGTCAGTCAGTCCCTTTGGTAGATGAAAGACATTTCACCTGATTTTTTGGGCAATATTAATTTATTATTCATTCATTCAGGGGGGAAAAAAGTCAAAGGTTACACACACGAGATCAGAATGGTTCATTTAAAGACAGCATCATCATCTGATACTTACTAGTTGTTTCCTGGAATTAAGGGAGGGTGTCATGGCAGATCATCAGGGGTGAGATGATGAATCAGGTGGATTGGTGCGTAAAGGACTCTCTCTCTCTCTCTCTCTCTCTCTCTCTCTCTCTCTCTCTCTCTCTCTCTCTCTCTCTCTCTCTCTCTCTCTCTCTCTCTCTCTCACTAAAATCTCATCAAACTTTTTCAATCCCTCCTCTCATCTGTTGCTCTTCCTCTCATTCATTCCACACCAAAAACTACTATAACCTTTAAGGTATGATCATTATCCTTAACCTTACAGAATGAGAGACAGAATTATACTGTCCTGTTTGTTGACAGTACGCCTCTATTGTGAAAAAGGCGGTCATATAAGAGATGGTCGTGTCTCTATGTCACAGGGATGTTATGTATCGGTGTAAGGTTTGGTCACGAAATTCTTATTTTGATAAATTATGAAGGAAGATTAGTTCTTCCTGTAATGGGATAGAGGGAGTCCCTATCCAATCCACCAGTAGAGAGGAGTGGAAGGAGAGGGAGGGGGATGGAGGGAAAGCAAGGGGGGATTATGAGAGGGATTGGGAGGGATGCACAACGCAATGTAACAAATGATGATTGTGGGAGGAAGGGATTCGGAGCCTCATTTTGATCCATTGTGGAAGGTAATGAGAGAGAGAGAGAGAGAGAGAGAGAGAGAGAGAGAGAGAGATCTGAAGTAAGAACATGTTTATCTTTCATCAGATTTTTCCGAAGCAATTTTCAGAAAATAATGAAATACAAAGTCTTTAATCATTGACTGTCAGAATTCAATTGAATATAAGAATAACAAAAATCAACTTATATTTTAGAATAAAAGAGAAAATAACGAAATTGAGGAAGAGAAAATCTCCTGGATTCAAGAACGTCCCAAAGTTAAACCAAGAGAAAAACTTTACCCGAAGAAGTGTGATGTTAGGTAATACAGTGATTAAAAGGGGAGCACTGCAGTCAAGGAATAGTAAGAACTAAGTAGACAAAGGTAATCGGGAAGGAGAAGCAGAGGCACAAAGACAAAGGCTCTTTTTCCCAATGGATGAAGATGTTCTAAGGATGTATCAGACCTGTGACTGGAATTGGCATCATTTCTGTTTGTGGTCAGGGAAACAGAAAATTCATTTTCTTCAAAGGTGAAGCTCTCTCTCTCTCTCTCTCTCTCTCTCTCTCTCTCTCTCTCTCTCTCTCTCTCTCTCTCTCTCTCTCATTGGTAATCAAACACTTATAATGGAAAATGAGTAAGTTTTACTTCCTCTCCTCTGAGGACAAAGAATCCTCGCCCGTCAAAAATATTTAGAGAATGAACGAAAAACAGCATTTAAACTTTCTTTTTATAGTAAATAGCTGGTTTTAGATTTCCCCATCTTTTGTGGAACACAGGATTTGATAATAGTAAACAATTATTGTTCCTGTGGACGACAAAGAAATCGAGACCTGACAAGGGGGGGGGGGGGGGGGTGTTGCAATAGTACCGGAGAGCTTATCTCTCCTTCTTGTGTCCAAAGCGGAATTGGTCGTTCGTTTTATTTGGTATTTATTCAGTAAGCGAAGTTTGAAGTTCTCCGGCTGCTGTCGACTCGTTATAGCCTTATCTCGTCTTTGGTACAACTTAAACCCTTTCAACTTGTTTGCCTTCGAGGTCAAACATTGATGTGACTGCTTCTGGGAAAATAGGTCAAGGTTGTGTTTCTCTCAATGGTCATATTTGCTTCTCATCAGAGCGTTTTGTTTATGATTTTGTTTATGTTTGAAGCACTGGAAAGTGTTGCTTTTGTGGAGCACCAAAGAAGGTTTGTTTATTCAAAGATACAAATAGCTACGATTATCGTCTGAAGATCTCGTTTTTTTTCAGAAAGGCAAAAGGTCAAAGTATTCCATAGGAATTAAAAGTATGGAGACTTGTAATTAGAAAATAAAATGTTTTTATTAAACAAATGGGAGGGGCCATACATGACCCATAGCACCTATCTAAGGGTGAAATGATTAACACCAAGCAGTATCATGATGAAATGCTAAAATACATAAGAATGCATAATACAAAAAAAGTCCAAATTGAATTAAAAAAATTGGAAAAAAAATATTGTGGTCAATTTCCTTCATCAGTCCACTGAACTGTGAATGGACACCAATCTGATGGAGTCGAGAAGAAGGGTGTGGGGCTCTCAACCTCATCCATGAACACAGAAAAATTGTATATGATGGTATGGCTGTTTTGGTGCTGGTTGCCTCCATCAAGGGGATGTAGTTCATAGAAAAAACGTTATATATATATGTATATATATTTTTATATATATATATATATATAAATATATATATATGGATATACACACACACACATATATATATATATATATATATATATATATATATATATATATATATATATATATATATATGCGTAAAAATCACAGGAAAACGTGATGCTCAGATGCAGAAGAACCACAGGGAAAATGAAAATACGAAATATATATATATACATATATATATATATATATATATATATATATGCATATACATATTCATTTATAAATATATGCATATATATATTTATATATATATATATATATATTTATATATAAATATATATATACATATATATATATATATATATATATATATATACATATATATATTTATATCTATATATATATATATATATATATATATATATATATATATATATATATATATATATATATATATATATATATATATTATTTTTCCTTGAAGTCCCAATGAACATGTTTAGATGAAGTTGTGTGTCGTGAAGACGTCCAAATAAATTCTTTCCTGTTGACGCTAACACCTGAAGATGGGATGAGTTGGGAAGATAGAATGCTCCTTAAGGGTAAATAGAGAGAGAGAGAGAGAGAGAGAGAGAGAGAGAGAGAGAGAGAGAGAGAGAGGGGGGGTTTTCTTTATCTAGTTAGGGCAAATCTTTCACTATTGATGTCACCTCTATAAATTTAGTAACAACTCAATAAACCTTTTGTTAATGAAACTGAATTTATCTTAATGCAACAATTTATAGAAAATATGGAAGTTAGTTTAGCATCAGTTGTTGTTCATTTGGAAAACATTATTATCTCTTTCGGAAATACAAATAAGTTAAGTTAATGAACTTCTATTTTATCCTGGTAAGCTCCTCTCTCTCTCTCCCTCTCTCTCTCTCTCTCTCTCTCTCTCTCTCTCTCTCTCTCTCTCTCTCTCTCTCTCTCACTTTAATATTATTGTTTATCGCCATTAAGTATATTAAAAACCTAAGTAAGATAGAATCTTTTAAAATGATACGTGTCCATGTATAAGATGGAAACATCTAAACTTTTATTGTCCAATGTTAAATCGTTTAAGGTTTAAAAATTAAATGGTTTAAGGTTAAAAGTTCGATGATAAGACATGAAATCCTTCCGAGATAAACCAACGTTTGGGAAATAGTTAAACAAAATTCCTCAGGGAATTGAGCTGATGAGGAAACAAGATAAAAAGACAAGGAGGGGAAAATCAGTATTATTATTATTATTATTATTATTATTATTATTATTATTATTATTATTATTTACTAAGCTACAACCCTGATTGGAAAAGCAGCATGCTATAAGTATAAGAGCTCTAATAGGGAAAATAGCCCTGCGAGGAAAGGAAATAAGGGAAAGCTACAAGTGCAGTTTAAGAACAATAACCTTAAGATAAATCTATCACCTATAAACTATACAAACGTGACAATAACAAGAGGATAAAAACTTCAAAATAAAAAGAGGAAGAGAAACAAGATTGAATAGTGTGCCAGAGTGTGCCCTCAAGCAAGAGAACTCTATCCCAAGACAGTGGAAGACCATGGAACAGAGGCTATGGCACTGCCCAAGACTAGAGAACAATGGTATGATTTTTGAGCGTCCTTCTCCTAGAAGAGTTGATTACCATAGCTAAAGAGTCTCTTCCACCCTTACCAAGAGGAAAGTAGCCACTGAGGAATTACAGAGCAGTAGTTAACCTCCTGAGAGAATAAGAATTGTTTAATAACTTCAGTGTTGTTTGTGTATGAGGAAAGAGAAGAATGTGTAAAGAATAGGCCAGACTATTCTGTGTATGTGTTGGCAAAAAAGAAACGAGCCGCAATCAGAGAGAGGGATCCAATTTAGTACTGTCTGGCCAATCAAAGATTTATAACCTAAGATTATTTATCATTACTTGAAGGGGAATTTTTCAATATGTTGCTACCTTATCGTTTAACCCATTATGTGTTCTTCCTTTATCCCCTTTCCTAATTCAAGGTTTACTGAGAAAAAGAAATAAATGTAAAAATAGAAGCTGAAAAGGAAATGTAGTTGGAAATTCTGTTCTCGAAATGCTTAGTAATTCTCAGACACATCACGATTCTGGTATTCTAGTCTGCAAAGCAATCCTGTCTTGAATTTACCTTCGGCAATGCAGAGTGTGCGGCAATGCCTATCGCAGGCAATATATACAGTGGGCAATATCTCCTTGGAGCTCAGCACTCTAATCGGAGTCTGCATGAAATGGATGCAATACATTCATGAGATCTATTACCTCAATTAGCAGCTCAGGCGAAGCAAGCAACACCGAATATCGCTTGATACAGAGGCAATAAACCTCCAGGTTACTTACTGCGATCAGATAGGTGTCTTTACCAGTCTGTATTAATATTTATCAATTCAATAGTGTCCGCATTTATATATCTGTGTATCTTTTTGTCTCTGAATTCAACTATCTATTTATCTATCTTACTTACGTAACTGAGTAGATAATCATTCGATCAAACCAGATCTTACATTGGCAAATTTGCCGTGAAAGAAATTCAAAATAAAATTTACGTTTTGGAACTTGGAAATTTACGAATATTTTAATGTTTTATTCTTCTTTTTAAACTTGTATAAAGCAAATGTCTGAGGCAAAGCCTTTTGAGAAATTGTCCTTTTTTATTTCAGAAGAATATCTTGCTTTAAAATATTCATGTAGTTGAAAACTCAATCATAACATTAATGAATTCAATAAATATACACTTTTATAAATCAATCTACCATTTGTTTACCATTGCTAATTGTACCATATACAGGCTTTTAACCATCTCCATGTTTATCGCTTGCTACAAAAGCTTACTTATTGCGATCAGATAGGTGTCTTTATCTATCTAGCTATATATACAGTATATATATATATATATATATATATATATATATATATATATATATATATATATATATATATATATATATATCAACGTATCAAATCAATAGATGTCCGCAATTATTTTATATATTTATTTATCTATCCCTCAATTTGACAATCTATTTATCTATCTGTCTCACATAAGTGAGTTCACAAGAACTCAATCAGACCAGATCTTAGATGAGCAAATCCTTTGTAAAACAGATCATATTAGAAAATTGTTTTGGAACCTGGTAATCATTTATTAGTTATTCGTACATTTGAATCTACTGGAAATCACATTTACAAGAAATAATGTTAGTTTAATAGACTACTTAAGTATAAATTTTTTTTCTTACCCATGCAAGTAAGGGTCACCAAGACGGGTAAATAAATGACCATCCTGTCATGGGATCGAATCCAGCAGAGGTTTGTTTCCTCATTTATATGGTCGAGGCTTTCAGTTATTGTTTGTTTGTTTACAAATTGATCGTGAGTGAAAATTACATCAGGATAGTTTAGATGGTTTGAACTATCTTCTGTTAATAGCTATGCCACACAGGTATAGAGGATGTCAAAATATCTTAGCTAATTAAAAAAGATTTTGGGAAAACTTAACAAAATTAGTAAATTGAAACATAGATCACTAAAAACGATGCTAAAGGTGATGACCTTGAATTGTGGACATTCATTTCATCATTAGATGTATTTGACAAATGTATAAAAAAAAAGCTTTGGACAGCTCAATGGGGTAATCGATTAGACAGAGGGTTGTAATCTTAAATCAATTGATCCCACATGGAAAGACTGGAAATGTCTGTACAAACATTAGTCTGAATATATTATTTGTTTTTGGATTGCGTTCATTAACTGGTAAAATTCTAAAAACTTGAGCTGGCAGGCTTCTAAACCTATAAGCCCGACAAACTTTTATCTTCAACTGGCAAATCTATAATCTGATCAGCTGACAAATATCTAATCCCACCAACTTACTTACCTCTAGTTTCCTCAATAGGCAAACCTCTAATCTGATCAGCTGACAAGGCTGTAATCTCATCACATGCCTATAAATCCATCAGCTGCCAAACTTTTGATCCTATCAGCTAGCAAACATTTGACCCATAAGCTGGTAAACCTCTAATCTCATTAGTGGGCGAATCTCTGAACAAGTTTACTGGTAAAACCCAAATCAGATACCTAATCCCATCAGAAGGCAAACCTCCAAGGCTATCAGCTGACAAGTCTCCAAAGTCATTACTAAGCAAAATTTTAATCCCATCAGTTAAGAATCCTCAAATCACAACGGCTGTCTCACAATGGTAAGGATTTTACACCCTCAGTTACAGAAGAAAGAGTTAAGGACCTTTGCTTAAGAAGATAAGATAATGACAATCTTAAGAAGTAATAATTACAAAGGCTAAAACGTTGTACTCTTGCTTGAAGAGGACACAATTCTTTCCTCTTACTTCGAGATGTAAAGAAGGTCTCAGTTCAGTTTACTCTTCACCTTTTCTCAAGGGATACTTGCCCCTATCGATTGAGGTAAAAGGACCCCACGTGTAATAGGAGAGCAGAAAACTTAATTTTATCTATTTCCGGGTCATCCTATAAGGAATCTATAAGAAACTAAATAGGTAGAATTAATTGGAATATTATTCAAGTCACTTATACCTTCAGATTTGGTCTTCATTTTAGGAAAATGAAAACAAAATACTACCAACTCGTTAAAATCTCTCTCTCTCTCTCTCTCTCTCTCTCTCTCTCTCTCTCTCTCTCTCTCTCTCTCTCTCTCAGAACGGGACATCCATCATGTACATCTATGACTATGATGTCCCTTAGGAACTAAAAGTTACAATGTCTTCGTGGATTCTTACCTGACCAAAAGTAACTTGATCTAATCTCCTTTGTTAATTGTTCCAGTATTCCAGACCCTCCCCTTAAGGTACTAATTTCACGTCTAAAACGAGAACCCTTTTCCGGCATTGGAGGTCTTTTCCCTCCTTATGAAAGCAAGACTGAAATAGTCATGACAAAACTAAACCCACTTAAAGAAGGAGTCAATTATTCAGATGGTCGAGATTCATCCATTTCATCCCTGAAAATGACATCTATTATTGAGGTCTTCGTCCTTAATGCTTTTGGAAAGGGAGAAGGATAGGTGAGGGATGAAAGGAAGGAACCTTGCATGTTATTGTCTCTGGGGAAGTTACAACATCTTAAAGACTTTCATTCAATTACAAATTAATTAATCTGCTCTGAAGGTTTCTATGTTCTTTGATTATGTATAACAATGGCCCTCAGAACACTTGAGACTCCGGAACTGATTCATATAATTCGAAATATATGTCCATTCTTCTCGAATTGACCTTTCCATATATCTCTCAAAGTTATTTAGATTACATTTAATGTAACAACAACCAAGAATTTGAAAACTAATTAGTTTCTTGGTCGCGAGGTAGGGCGTCCACCGAAGTGGTCCCGTTTATCAAAGTTATGCTCATATTCCTCTTTTCCTTTGTCCTTCTTTCATATCCAAAATATCTTCTGGATTTCACTTACCCATAATTCCTCTCTCCTCCTTCCTCCTACTTCTCCTCCCTTTCCTCTTCTCCCCTCCGTTTCCTGTGAGGAAGGAAAACCAAAGAACAAAAGGGCCCTGTCAAAAGGTCGTAGGTATTGCAGAGAATTTTCGACTCTCTTTGACGTTCAACGTTGTAGAGGCGAATATGCAGGTCCTTTCTTTGCTATGGGAGGACAGCCAATGGGCGATCTCTCTCTCTCTCTCTCTCTCTCTCTCTCTCTCTCTCTCTCTCTCTCTCTCTCTCTCTCTCTCTCAAGTAAGTAATCCCCCTCCTCTGTACTACAAAGGACACAAAATCAATCAAGCGAGGCAGTAACAATGCAGATAAAGATCATTTTGTTCTCCTGATCAGGTGATGACTTCTGAAGCAATTAACCTGTTAAGCCAAAAAAGCCCAGATGCAAAGGAAAGGTCTCAGAGTGACTTACTCCCGATGAACGCCAAACCCTAAATCTGTTTAGGATTTACAAGAGAGAGATTTCAGTTCAAGATTGTGTTTTTATTTACGCATAGACAATTCAGCAATCAATCCTAAGCAGACCTGTGAAGGGAAGAGCTGGAGACGAAATGTTCCTCGGAGCAGAAATTACCTTCAGCGCTGAATGTCATAAAAAATTGGAGAAAAGAATCTGATAAGAAAATGTATCAAGTTAATCTCTCAGGACAATACCCTAAAGATTGACCACATATACATATGGTGAGTGCCATAGCCAACCCCCAAATCGCCCCTCCATTAAACTAGGACCTGGGATGGCCAGGCAATGGCTGCTCATGACTCAGCAGATAGATCTATAGGCTCTCCCATACACCAGTTTTAGATCTCAAGGATGGTGAGGTTGCAGACACAACTGGAAACTATCGAGCTTGAATGGGTCCTGAACCCCAATCCAGCAGATCGCAAGTAAGGATGTTGAAGTTAAAATCAGTCTACTATTAAATCGTGTAACAAATTCTTCCCTTGAAATCCTGATATGAATTACCTCCTTAAAATCATGTTATACATTTTCTTAAAATCATTCCCTTAAATGACATAAATTTCCTTAGATAAATAATAGATATTTTAAGTAATATATACACCACTTATAAATCATGAACACATCTGCCCCTCCCCTTTAAAATGTAAAACACTTCTGTCTTTCAATAGTGAAATACATCTGTTCCGTTAAATCATAAACATATTAATACCCTTAAATTGGAAAGCATATCACTCATTTTAAATAGGGTAATGAATCATTTCCCTTAAATCGTAAAACAGATTCAACTCCTTTGAATAATAAAATACATTGAAATCCTTTAAATCATAAAATAAATTCAGATCATATAATTTGGAAAATACATTAAACTTCTCCTTTAAATCTGAAGACAAATAAATACCTTTAGATATTAAAACATATCAACTTTTCAAGTTAAAAACAGAATTTGCTTGATAAATCTACATTCAACTTTATAATCTTTTCTAGTATGCTATTTGCCCACAATAAAAATGGTTTGACTTTTACATAACTCTCTGTTGAATCATTTTGCGCTTTTTACAAAAAGAGACAGGTAGGATATTCGACTACTATTAAAATCCAAAGCTAACTTCTTTGGATTAAAAGAAATTTATAAGAAGGATAAAACATAAAAAAAGGGGTTAAGCTGACACCCACTTCTGGTTCCTTCATCAGTCTTGACTCGGAATATCAAAGAGAAGAAGTAAGGCCCTTGTTCAGTTGAGGGATGTTAGAGGGAAGAAGAAGAAGAAGAAGAAGAAGAAGAAGAAGAAGATGAAACAGTTGTGAGAAAAGAGAAAAAGGAATGGAAAGAAAGGTCTTCTGTAAGTCAGGGGTCCGACCATCAATCACTGGTTTGTCTCTCTCTCTCTCTCTCTCTCTCTCTCTCTCTCTCTCTCTCTCTCTCTCCTAGACCATCCTCCTGAACATTTATGTCCTTATTGAAATCCTACTTTAGAAAGAGACCCCTTTTGAAATACTATTTCACAAGGTCTTCTTCCTCAAATCCTTCTCAACCCTCCATCCTTTATCCTTAGTTATTCTCATCCTCCTGATCCTAATCCTCAATTCTAAATGAAAAGAATAATAAGAAAAAGAGATGACTCTCACCTTCAGCCTTCTTTTTCTGAGAATAATAAAAGGCAAAATCCTTCATCTTCTGATAACATTTCCAAATGTTTTTAAACATTGCAAAGATTTGAAAACCTGAAAATAATAAATGAAAATTTTACAAGAAATGTATTTATATCATTAATGTGAAGAAATCATATCATTGTATCTTTGGATAAAACATTCGCCATCTTCAAAAAATCCCGTCGTCAGGAACTGGAATGAGATCCGGGAATATTCCAAGTTAAAGATCTGAGAAGTTTCTCTAAAAAAACAGCGGAGAATCTGATGGAGAACTAAAGCAAAAATTTAGGATAAATTTCCTGATTCAGTTTCCATTTTTTCTTCTGAGAGCAATCTGGGATTGGAGAAAAAGAAAAAAAATGACTATTTTTCACCAGAGAACAATTTAGAAGAGAGATGGTGTGTTCGCTAAGTGATTCAGGGTGGCTGAAGCTCATTTTTTTTTTATTGATTTGCTTTGGTTTTCGTATAAAATGATATTGATAAAAAGGATTTCAGTGATAATACTAAGAAGAAATGGCCAGAAACCATTGGAAATTCACGACACCCGTTAAACAAAACGTTATAAGGCGAATCTATTACTTTCTGAACTGTAGAATGATGTCCCTCCCAAAACGCCACCTTCCTCACTCCACTTCCTCAGTTTCCCTTTTAAGATGATGTAATATTCATGATATGATTCAGCTTCAGTAGTCTCTGCCTCTCTGTGTCACTGATGCCACCCTTTTATAAGAGGCTCTTTTAAGAGGCCTTTTAAAGAAGCCTCTTAGATAGAACTTTTTAAAGAGGCCTCATGGAATACTAATGACTAACGTCCCTTTCCATTCTATGTTCAAACTTGGTGTTCTCTTCCTGCCTTTTATTTATGGCTACGTTCTCTACTTCCAGTTTATAAATCATGTTAATCTATATTGGGTCTTCAACAGTGACTTCCTGAGGCCCCCTGGTCATTCCTTGGGTGGAAAGGGTGCTAAGACCATGATCACATGTTCCTACCTATGGTGTTTTGGATATCCTGCAACAGGCTTCTAACCTCTTCCACTCTAAAGACACCTTTAAACCTTTGAGTCATATTACCAACCAAAACCTTATCAAAACCTTACCAATGAGAAGTTGTGAAGATGTTTGTTTTCTTGAAATATCTCTTTGTTTAACCTTTATCTCTGCTTCGATTATTATTGCAGAAATATTGATAAAATCAAAGACCCTAAATACATTCTTGCTCTGTGATTTCTGTATATGAATTCCCTTAGGGTTAAGTGAGGTTTCTCTGTTGGTCATCAACAGTCACTTCCTGATGCCCCCTGGTCATTCCATGGGTGGAAAGGGGACTCAGACCCCGATCACTTGATGATATGTTTGGTTTGATTCTTGCTTCTGTTGCTCACTATGGACCTTTAAACATAAACAAAATCACTATGATTATATAGCTTCAAAATCTCATTTTTTATTCCTCAATTAATATTGCAGATATATTTATGAAATCCAATTAAATATTAGAATTGGAAAAGTTTTATGAACCGGATGTTACGACACAAGATATGTTAAGATGAACTCGGTAACATTAATACATTCTTGCTCAGAGATTCCAATATATTCAGTCCCTCCATATTCCTATTCCTAAAAATTCCATTCCAATTCCATTCCAATCAATTCCAGTCAAGCGGAAAGTGAAAATCTCTGAAGGTTAATTAGGTTAATTTGATGGGATATTTCGAATGATGAATCACCATTTCAGTGGGTGGTCGATTCAGGAATAACTTCATTGTTATTGTTTGGTGGAATTCAGGTCATCTGTTTATGTCTGTCTTGGGCTTATCTTTGCTACTTTCTCATTTCATCTTTCAAACCTTTTAGTTTTTAAAAGTCTTCAGTAAATATTGCTGTTCAATAAGAATAATAATATTGATAAAAAATATAGCTTCTGGCACTACTACTACTACTACTACAACTACTACTACTACTACTACTACTACTACTACTACTACTACTACTACTAATAATAATAATAATAATAATAGTAACCGAATTGTCCCGAACCCTTTTCTTTAAATTTCAAAATTCCTCGACACCAAAGTCAAAGTCATTAAGATGTTTCTACCAAAACGAACTTTGCATTTGGTCAATTCTATTGAAACAATCACGAATATCAGGACAATGGCTGAGATGTTTAGAAGGACTCAGTCGGAGTCGGGTGAAAGATTTTGACATATTTTGTCCGAGATTTTACCACAGATGAAAACCGGATTTAATCTCTTTGAACTTTTGAAAATAGGTCTACAACGACTCAAAGCTCAAAGGAGAATGCTATTTTGTATGTAAAAGGTGTTCCTTTACACTCGAGTCTTATCTAAAATACTCCTACAAACACTCGACCTTCTCTTACTCCTCCTTGAGTCCCACCAGAGGATAAGGAAAGGTCACACTCCAGGTGACCTTTCCAAATCAATGGAACTTCCGCCTGGATTGGAACAGAGTGAGGAAGGTCAATGTCTAAGAGAATAGGGTCAATTGACGATTGAAGGTGATAATGGGGATAGAGAAGGTTGAATCAACAGGTAATAAGAAAAAGGACAGAGATAGAACATTAAATCCCAAATCTTTTGGGACGTCACTTACTCTCCTAGAGTTAGATGCTGTATAATACCTGATTCTACTCCTGCTGACTTTTTCTCCTTTTCAGGTACTTCTTATCCTTCCACCAAGCTTAACTTCCAATTAAGCTGAGCTTTTTTTCTCTCTATTTTCACTACAGGATTAAACCACCTCAGCATATTTATAGTAAACTAATCCATTATAGCCGTATGACTCATTAAGAAATCTCAGCTTTAGTTACATTCATACTTCAATTATTTATACTTATTCAGTTTGTTATTTCATTTCACTACTATTAATTGAAATTTACACCTTTTTTCTTTGATAATGAATTAAATGAAATTATCAATTTATACCAGAAGATAGTGACAATAGAATACTTACTTACTAGTAAAAGACGGTTTATTAATGAAATAACAATGAAAATCCATCAACTTATAAGAAGAGGGAGCAAAGTAAAAACCAAATACATATCTATCTATCTATCTAATTATCTATCTATCTATCTATCTAACTATCTATCTATCTATCTATCTATATATATATATATATATATATATATATATATATATATATATATATGCACATAGCTAAATGAAACGAATGAAAACCTTCTATATTTCATTTTCCGGAGCGAGATTGTTGAGGAGCAGAGATGAAAATCTTAATCCGGCTTTAATTCAAGTCTAAGATTTCCCTTGAGAAACCAAAAGCCTTGTGGAGGCCGACCTAGATCTGGAATCATAATTAGTGTCTGGAAATATTTTGAGTTTTAATGGTACAGGATTTTCCTGTTGAATCCTGGAAAATGGTTTTGATGGTCGTCAGGTTAATGGAATCGAAGCAAGTTCCTGGAAAGGGAGTTTGACAGATGTTTGAGTACTTTAGTCTTGGGAAATACTTGTGGAATGGTTTTAAGGGGCATCGGGGTACTGGAGTCGTAGTGGGTACCAGAGAAAGGGATTTTGAGGATTGTCAGAGTACTGGAGTGATAACCAATACTATTATTACTAACTAAGCTAAAAGAAAGATGCTATAAGCCCAAGGGCTCCAACAGGGAAAAATAGCCCAGTGAGGAAAGGAAATAAGGAAATAAATAAACGGGGAACAATGAAAATAACATATTTAAAAAAACAGTAACAACATCAAAACAGATATTTCATAAATAAACTATAAAAAGACTTATGTCAGCCTGTTCAACATAAAAACATTTGCTGCAAGTCTGAACTTTTGAAGTTCTACCGATTCAACTACCCGATTAGGAACATCATTCCACATCTTGGTCACAGCTGAAATAAAAATTCTAGAGTACTGTGCAGTATTCAGCCTCATAATAGAGAAGGCCTGACTATTAGAATTAACTGCATAGTATTATGAACCGGATGGAACTGTCCGAGAAGATTTGAATGTAAAGGATGATCAGAATTATGAAAAATCTTATGCAAAATGCATAACGAACTAATTGAACGACGGTGCCAGAGGAAATTAGTTCTTCCAAACCCACCAAACCCCAGGTTGGTTACCTATACCTCACGCATAAAACTTATATATCCTTAACCTTTTTTCCCCTTCTTAAGAAGTTCAGCTTTTGGAATCAGTCTTAAAATGTTCCATTCCAAGATTATTTGGTCTTACAACTAATCTTGAGTCTTTTAACTCAGGTCCAAGTCTTCGGACTTTGCTCATTTAAATGCCAGAAAGCAAAAGTGGACTTTTTCGATGCATTCATTAACATTTTATGTTTACATTATAATATCGTCCAGAGAACGCAGAATCCTTCCAGTCTTTTATGGACATTAATTTGGATGATCCTTTAAGCGTTAATGGTACAATTTATTTTAATTCCTTTTGGGATTTAAAGAGGACTGGAGGGATTTACTTATTCAAATTTATTAAGGGATTAAGAGGATTTATATGTTATGGAGACTCTGGTTTCTTTGTCATTTTCAACTTATGAAGGAAGCCTTTAATTTATTATTATTATTATTATTATTATTATTATTACTATTATTATTATTATTATTATTATTATTATTATTATTATTATTATTACTATTATTATTTATTATTATTATAATTATTATTATTTTTAGTATTCATTATTATTATTATTATCATGATTATTAATATTATTATTATTATTGTAATTTATTATTATTATTATTATTATTATTATTATTATTATTATAATTTATTATTATTATTATTATTATTATTATTATTATTAATATTATTATTTATCATTACTATTATTATTATCATAATTATTATTATTATCATTATTATTATTATTATTATTATTATTATTATTATTATTATTATTATTATTATTATTATTATTATAATTATTATCAGATAAGCTACAACCTAGTTGGAAAAGCAGGATATTATAAGCCCAAGGGCTCCAATAGCAAAAAATAGCCCAGTGAGGAAAGGAAATAAGTAAATTACAAGAGAAGTAATGAACAATTAAAATAAAACACTATAAGAACAATAACAAATTAAAATAGATCTTTCATGTATAAACTATAAAAAGAAAATTAAAACCAAAGTACTTATAACTAGAACATAAATTATCTTTTCTTATAACTATCAAGACTTGAATCGAGTTTTTTTTTTTTTTTTTAATTTTGTCAAGATTAGATATTTATATTCTTCATTAGATTTCAAACTCTAAACTTGCAAAACCACTTGAGAAAAACACTCGGTTGATTTCTCCTTTCTTTTCAGTATGTTCACAGCTGGAGTCCTAATGGATAATTCTAGTCATGGAATTAATTCGTTCTACAAAATGCAGAGAAAATAAAATACCCCAATAAGAATAAATTAAAACCGAAATTCATTGGATTTCTCATCAGAGAAATGACATTATCAGAAAGTGTTGTTAATGGCTTGTCACTGTTCAGGCAATCAAACTACCATAATTAAAAAGGTGGGGTCTACCCACCTGGTGTCGTGTTAGGAGACAGGGGGTGGGGATACGTTGTATTACCCCCCCCCCCCTCTCTCTCTCTCTCTCTCTCTCTCTCTCTCTCTCTCTCTCTCTGCCGAGAGTGCAGATGTTTTTCGTGGTTGTAAACACTTCTAGCAGAAATGTAGGTAAACTAGGTAGAAAGGCCAAGATCATTGGAGAGAAAATAGTGGCTTCAGATATTAAGAAAATACAAACGAATTTTTTGCTTATGTAAACAGTAGAAAACCAATCAAAAACAACATTAGCCAGTTAAGAGACTCGGAGAGTAATCTTGTAACAAATGATTTGGAAAAAGCCCAACTGATGAATGTATATTTCACAGCTATAATCACCAGGGAAGAAACAACGACTCTCCCCAAACCAGCTATCAAATATGAAGGGCCACAACCACTAAATGGAATCATCTTTACAATGGAAGATGTCAAAAATAAAACAGAGGGACTCAGTAGGTCTAATACACCAGGTCCGGATGAGATAATAACGCTACACTGACAAAATGTTCCGAAAGACACCCAACAAAAGAAAGGCGCCACAAGGATGGAAACTAGGAAATATCCCTCAAATCTTATATACATACATACATACATATATATGTATATACATGTATATATATACTGTGTATATATATATATATATATATATATATATATATATATATATATATATATATATATATATATATATATAAACATAGCCAAATTAAACGAATGAAAAACTTTTTCTATTTTATTTTCCGGAGCGAGATTGTTGAGGAGCAGAGATGAAAATCTTAATCCGGCTTTAATTCAATTCTAAGATTTCCCTTGAGAAACCAGAAGCCTTGTGGAGGTTGGCTTAGTTCTGGAATCTTAGTTAGTGCCTGGAAATATTTTCAGAGTCGTAATGGTTCTGGATTCCCTGTTGAAACCTGGAAAATGGTTTTTATGGTCGTGAGGTTACTGGAATCGAAGCAGGTACCTGGAAAGGGATTTTGGTGGATGTTTGAGCACTGGAGTCGTTGTGGGTACCAGGGAAATAGATTTTGAGGATCGGTGGAGTACTGGAATTGTAATATATACCTGGAAAGAGATTTGGAGATTTGAAAGAGTTCTTGAGTCTTCCTCAGTATCAGGAAATTAGATCTGAAGCTCGTTCTGATTCGTTCCAACCCACCAAAACCCTAAACCTCACGCATGAGACCCACATATCCTTAACCTTTTTTTTCCTCTTCTTAAGAAGTCAAACTTTTGAAACCAGTCTTAAAATTTTCCGTTACAAAATTATTTGCTCTTACATAATTTATAATCTTTTGTCTTTTAACTCGAGTCTAAGTCTACCGACATATTTCCTAGAATCGAGTTTTCTTTTAGATTTGTCAATTTTGGATCTTGATATTCTTCATTAGATTTGAAACTCTAAACTTACAAATTCTGCAAAAGCACTTGAGAAAAATACTTGGTTGATTTCTCCCTTCTCTTAATTATGTTGAAAAGCTGGGGGCCTAATTGATAATTACAGTCACGGTCATTTGTAGAGCAATATTCCTTCTCTCTCTCTCTCTCTCTCTCTCTCTCTCTCTCTCTCTCTCTCTCTCTCTCTCTCTCTCTCTCTCTCGGTCTGCACCACCTGGATGCAAAGACATTTTTTGTCATCTGAGAATGAAAGAACATTTCCATTACATTGGAGTTTTCCTTCGGGAGATCTTCTCTTCCCTCTTTTTTCGTCTTCATCCATTTCTTCTTTTTGTTTTTTATTATTTTTCAAAACAATTACCTTCTTTGTTGCATTTATTTTTCAAATCTTTCAATGTTGATCAAGAGAATTTATTTGAAATGTAAATATTTCCATAACAATTCATCTCTCAGGAGATTCTGTCTCAAGGTTATCACTATTTCATTTATTCTCATCCAATTTAATTTATGAAGTTCATTCAAAATCGTTTTGGGACTAATTTAAAACAGAAAATTTTTTTTCAACAGTGAAATAAAATACCCAAGGAATAAAGAAATAATCCAAAATTCGTTGGATTTCTCATTAGAGAAAGTGTTGTTAATGGCTTGTCACTGTACAGGCACTCAAACTGCCATAATTAAAAAGGTGGGGTCTACCCACCTGGTGTCCTATTAGGAGACAGGGGGTGGGGTACGTTGTATTACCCCCCCCCCCCTCTCTCTCTCTCTCTCTCTCTCTCTCTCTCTCTCTCTCTCTCTCTCTCTCTCTCTCTCTCTCTCTCTATTCACGCTTAGCACAAATCAGTTCCGAGGTAACGGATACAAACTGGAATTGAAAAGATACAACACCACTCAATGTGGCAATTCCTTTACATACAAAATAACAAATATTTGGAACAGACTTCCAGCGGATGTAGTAAACAGTAACACGGTAAACGAATTCAAGAATGAATTAGAAAAGATCATAAGAATTCTCTCAATACTTAAAATAAATCGCTCTACCCAAGAGCAAATGGATTCTTCAGGAATGGACTAAAAAATCATTGAGACATCCAAAATTCTTGTAACTCCTTGTAACTCTTAATAGTTCGAACATTTCTCTCTCTCTCTCTCTCTCTCTCTCTCTCTCTCTCTCTCTCTCTCTCTCTCTCTCTCTCTATTATTTCTTTATTCTTTTTTTCTATCCATAATCATCTCAAGTCTTCAGCTCAACTAATATGTTCACTTTCCTTTCTACTTTTTCTTCTAAAACTTTCCTCCAACGTTTCTCTAAAGAAAGTTATAAAAGAAAGCTTCTTAATTAAAGCAAGTTGGACTTTATCTTAAGCTGGTTACACTTCAGAACTTTTCTGGTATACTTTCAATATTTTTCATTTTTTTTTTTCGAGAAATGTTATTTCGAAACCAACTTTAGAATCTAATAAATTATTCTCATTTTAAAGGTAATTGAAGTCCTGATTAAAATGATTTTCTATCAAGTATTTTTATAGAATAGTCCAAAGATTTTCATATTTCAAAACCAATTAAAGAAATGCATATAATCTTATTGCAAAATAACATCAAAATCAATTGATAAGAATATTAAAGTTTATTGAAGATTCTGAAAGACACAAATATTCAGTGATGAAGAATATTATTCATGATAAGAGGTAATCTTCCAGAGACCTTTATGAAGACACTTCAAACTTATCTATTCAGTAGGTTGACAAAAGTACTGCTAAGTAATTAATCTGTTATGTATTTTTTAACATTGTTATTAATGTTAACATATTTTATTATTCTTCTGCTCATTTGTGGTTTATAGTTTATTCTTCCCTTTTCTGTTCTTTTTCCGTAATGTGTAAATTAACTTCTGATAATAACAATATTAAGAAGAAGAAGAAGAAGAAGAAGAAGAAGAAGAAGAAGAAGAAGAAAACCTTCGTGACGTCACAACATCAACAGTCAATCTTGCCCCATTTGACGAAGAGAATGCCACCATCAGGTTCCTCAGTCTCCCAATCGCACGAAATACATTCTGGTATCCCACACAGCCTCTCTCTCTCTCTCTCTCTCTCTCTCTCTCTCTCTCTCTCTCTCTCTCTCTCTCTCTCTCTCTCTCTCTCTCAAAGTAGTTTCCATATGCTGTTTATAATTTTAGATTATTTTAATCTGAAACATTGAAATATATTTACCAAGATTTTTAAACAAATGAATGTAGGCCTACGTTTAGTTATTTTTCATGAAACTTATTCTTTTATTTAATATTTGTTATCGAAGAATCCTTTGGTTGAAATATGAAACACAAAACAAAAATAATATTCATTAGATATTTGAAATTTATAAACAGCTTTTGAAGCTAAAATGGTAATTAATTCTTTCATCAACCAAAAGTTGATAAATTGGTTTACTTTGTGTTACTCCAAAAATGACAATTTCCTTTTAACTCACATTTCATAAACTGTGGCATCACAACCATGAAACCTCCTAAAAGCAGAATGAAATGTTTCAATTCACGAAAATGAAGCAAAAATTATGCGAAAATGGACGAGTGTTTTACTTTTCTATTTGTTCTTTTTGATGGACTTTTCAGTTACTCTTTTGACAAAACCGCTTCAAAAGAGGCCGATTTTGGATCATTTTTGGGGGTGAAAATATCTTTCTCTCTTTTTTTTTTCTACATTGTTTCTGGTTAATGGTTGAATAACAGAAGAATTGAGTCTTATCTTAATTATTTTGTCTCCAAAGCAAACAGATATATTTACAAATATGTAGGTTATGAGTCTTGCAATCTCATCCCATAACGTTAATTGCATACTGAATTAGTAACCCATTCTAATTATTACATATTTTGAATATATACATACATAAAAGTGTAATAGAAGGAGAAAGAGAAAGATAGAGAAGATTTCATGTAGAATGATTGATGTATAGTAATAAAGATTTCCTTTTGGAAGTTTAATAAAGCAATTCTGAGGGATTAGATTCAGTGGAAGCTCCACTTGTGTTTTCCGGATGCGAAACTTTTCCTGATTCTTTCCTTGCGATGGGTAATGTATCAGCGGTTTTTTAAGGTAGAATTGCAATAAACTTCATTGTTCTGAATGAATTTGTCATTTAAAAGTAATTCAGTATATTCTTATATCATCATATCTGTATCCACTGCATAGCAGCCTGATTACATTCGTAGAGGTCCAAATCTGTACAGACTGGCCCTTGTTCAAACCCACGAAGTATGCGGTCCATTGTATGGATGGGATGACCACACGGGCATTCAGCAGAGGAGCCCAGACCCCACTTATATAGATGAGATCATCTCCAGTCCTACCAACTCTTTCTCGAGCAAGAATAACCAAATCCTTTCTACAGAGGTTTGATCCTTGGAGAAGAGACTCACATGGGCTCTGGATGACCTCACCATGTGGGCAGTTGTCTGTTTCTCTCCATGGGGTCGAGGCTAGTGGTGGTTTTGACCTCTTGCAGGATTTCAATCTTTGTCTAACCACCTGGTGATCACAGAGCAGCTGCCTTTCATCATTCTCTTGTTTATATTTCTGGATCTTTGAATCCACTGTCCGGCGGATGTTCGGTGGTGCAATGCCTCCCAATCTAAAGAATACTTACTGGAACGGGTGTTGGTCTTAAGGCACCAGCAATTATGTGACATGCTTGAGTTGTTACTGAAGATATTCTTGTTTGGGATTATTGCGTATTTGTCAGGCTTTAGTAAGGCTCCGACATTAGCTCTTCTCCATGGTTATTGGATCTTGATCTGCATGGTTGCTATGAAGTACCAATACTCGTGATTTCGTCCTGCTGCCAAATTACAGTATTACCTCGGATGTAATGTCGTCCAGCCCAGCAGCTTTTCCAGGTTTAAAGTGTTTCCTGTCTTCTTGGAGTTCTTCAACACCGAATTGTTCAAACTCATTATTTTCTTATATGACACGTTTCATTTAGTTCTCCATTCTTTTTAAATATATCTCGTTTTTTGTTATGTGGCTTTCCATCAAGTAAGATTTGTTTTGCTGCTGTACTAAGTGTTGATGCATCTATTCTTGTTTGGGTGTTGTTATCCGAGTTCAGTTTACTGATTGTTTTCCATGTTTTCTTACTGTTCTGAGTCATATCTGTGCTGGTTATCAGTTCTTTCCATCTCTCATTTATCTCGTTGTCTACAGAGGTTCGATGGTGATTTGGGCAATCGGGTATGAATTGTACGCCTGTGTATAATCATTATAGATAATTTTGCCTTAGTCTATATGAACGGGATATAATTATTTCTGCTTCCTCTGGAATAGGTTTCCTTGATGTTGTCCATGCAAGTATCTTAAAAAATTCATCGTTTTCTGGTTCTGGTTAGACCATATTTATCTTGTCATCCAGCCCTGGTATGAAACATTCCCATTTTGCTTTCAGTAAATTGAATCTTAGTATAGAGTTAGACTTTTCCACTATAAAGAATTGTTAGGTTGTTATTTTGAGCCCATTCTTCAACAGCCTCTCCATCAGTTATTGTACCTGTAACTCCATATGGTGTTGTGACTATTGAAATCTCCAAATTTAAAGGGTATAGAAGGTGGTTTGTACACACACGATGATTATGTTCTTAGTGTCTATTTAGAGAATCTCCATGTCCTGACCCAAAAGGTCAACACTATTCACGATAAAGGCGTTTCCTTCATGTATACTGCACTACTGCAGACAATGTTTGGGTGGTAGATTGGCAAATGCATGCAAAGTATTTTTGGTGGTGCTGAGTCCGTATGTGTCTCTTGAAGACATAAGATGTCCACGGCCAAGCGTTTCCAATGTTGCAGGCAAGAGGCCTTCTGCATTCAGACTCATGACCTTCAGGTTTGACATCTTACAGGGTCAAGGGTATAAACCTTTAACCTCCCCACCGAAGATTCAGGTGTTGCGTGTTGTGTAATAATCGGTCTCTGTCAGGGTTAACAAGGGCACCATGAGAAGAATCATCTTCCAGATATACATTTAATCATATGAACGTGGTTTAAATACCTATTTCTAGGAGATCACTGTATATATATATATATATATATATATATATATATATATATATATATATGCATATATATATATATATATGTATATATATATATATATATATATATATATATATATATATATATACGTTGTCTGCAGAAGACCATAAAAGAGATTTCCGGTTTTAGCCCCACAAGCATTAAGTGTTGTTGGGATATGACAGATTTTATATACATACACACACACACACACACACATATATATATATATATATATATATATATATATATATATATATGCATATATATATTTATATATGCATATATGTACATATTTATATAATTAAATAAATAAGTATATATATATATATATATATATATATATATATATATATATACATACATATATACCTATTTATATATAATATATATATATATATATATATATATATATATATATATATATATATATATATACATATATAATATATATTTATATATATATATATATATATATTACATATATATATATATATATATATATATATATATATATATATATATATATATATATATATACATATGTATATATACATATATATACACATACATACATTTATGCATTGTTCAGATACCAAAACTCCAAAAGAAGTTTTTCACTTGAATAGCAAAAGACAAAATCGAAATTGAAATTTTCCCAAAGTGAAATTTCAGTTTCGATTGAACCTGAGGAGTTGGGACATTCAGGAATGGGAATTGAGATCTTTTGAGGCAGATGGAATCACTGATCTTGAATATAAGTTATAGGGTTCCCCCATACATTGTCCTAAGTTGACCATAGAACCAGCTTTTCTCGAAATTACTTCTCACAGCTCAAAATGTGATGTGGATGGTGACGTTCCTTTAGGAAATGATAAGCGTTGCTCCTTTTTTTAGTTATTTCGACGTAATTTTAGGGAATGATAAGATTTGCTTCTTGCTTAGTTATTTTGATGTTCTTTTACGGAATGATAACAGCTGCTTCTTGTTTAGTTGTTTTGACGTTCTTTTAGGATATAATAAGAGTTGCTTCTTGTTTAGTTATTTTGACGTTCTTTTAGGGAATGATAAGAGTTGCTTCTTGTTTAGTTATTTTGACGTTCTTTTACGGAATGATAACAGCTGCTTCTTGTTTCGTTATTTTGACGTTCTTTTAGGATATAAGAGTTGCTTCTTGTTTATTTACTTTGATGTTCTTTTAGGGAACGTTAAAAAGTGCACTTTGCTTAGTTACTTTGACGTTCTTTTAGGAAATGATAATAGCAGCTTCTTGTTTAGTTATTTTGACGTTCTTTTAGGGAATGATAAAAAGTGCACTTTCTTTAGTTACTTTGACGTTCTTTTAGGGAATAATAGGAGTTGCTTCTTGTTTAGTTATTTTGACGTTCTTTTAGGGCATGATAAGAATTGCACTTTGTTTAGTTACTTTGACGTTCTTTTAGGGAATGATAGAAGTTGCTTCTTGTTTAGTTATTTTGACATTCATTTAGGGAATGATAAGAATTGCACTTTGTTTAGTTACTTTGACGTTCTTTTAGGGAATGATAAGAGTTGCTTCATGTTTATTTATTTTGACGTTCTTTTAGGGAATGATATGAATTGCTCTTTGTTTAGTTATATTGACATTCTTTTAGGGAATGATAAGAATTTCTCTTTGTTTAGTTATGTTGACGTTCTTTTAGGGAATGATAAGAATTGCTTTTTGTTTAGTTATGTTCACGTTCTTTTAGGGAATGATAAAAGTTGCTCCTTGTTTAGTTATTTTCACGTTCTTTTACGGAATGATAAAAGTTGCTTCTTGTTTAGTTATTTTGACGATGTTTTAGGATATGATATGAGTTTCTTCTTGTTTAGTTATTTTGACGTTCTTTTAGGGAATGATAAGAGTTGCTTCTTGTTTAGTTATTTTGACGTTTTTTTAGGGAATGATAAGAGTTGCTTCTTTCTTAGATATTTTGAGGTTTATTTAGGGAATAAGAATTGCACTTAGTTTAGTTACTTTGATATTGTTTTAGGGAATGATAAGAGTTGCTTCTTGTTTAGTTACTTTGACCTTCTTTCAGGAAATACTAAGTTTTGATTCTTGTTTAGTTATTTTGACGTTCTTTTAGGAAAGCTAAAAGTTGCTTCTTGTTTAATCATTTTGATGTTATTTTAGGAAATGAGAAGATTTCCTTCTTGTTTTGTTATTTTGACGTTCTTTTAGGAAAGTCTACGAGTTGCTTCTTGCTTAGTTATTTTGATGTTCTTTTAGGGAATAATCGCTTAAAAATAACCGGCATTAAATTGTATGTGAAAATAAATTTACCAACTCAGGTAATATTAACCAACATTCTTTATTTTTTTTCTTAGGACAGAGGTACTTGTGGGGCCTCAGGTAGATGGCGTGGCTCAAGTAGCCTCACTTGGAGTTTTATTTGCTATTGTGTAAAAAGTTTATAGTCTGAAGCAATGTTCTTTTCCGGGTGGTAATAACACTTTTTGTTTACCCGAGATACTTATAAGACAGCGTCGCCTCTCTTGAGAATGGAGATGTGGTTGTAATGGTGGATTTTACTTTCCTCGAAAACTCTGTTCTTTTGTTTCCAGACAGAGGAGGAGACCCATTAAATGGTGGTCCTTTTAGCTTTTCTTCAGATAACGTCTCTCTCTCTCTCTCTCTCTCTCTCTCTCTCTCTCTCTCTCTCTCTCTCTCTCTCTCTCTCTCTCTCTCATTTTATGTTCCAGTTACCGAGCGGTAAGAAGATATCGCCCAGAAGAGATGAGACAATTTCTAGGTTTATTTCCGAGAGATTTATTAATCTTGGCAGAAGGTTTCCAGCAGGAAATGACACATCTTCAGCTATGTCGCTTGAAATAGCAAGACGTAGATAATAAAGTAAGGAGAGAGAGAGAGAGAGAGAGAGAGAGAGAGAGAGAGAGAGAGAGAGAGAGAGAGAGATCATATATTCCAAGTCAAGCCAGTAGACTGAGAGTGTATCAAGGTCTAAAAGTTATTCATAAATATAAATAAATAGCAAAAGTAACTTTTGTGAAACAATTTTTCTGTTAACAAAAAGAACTACCTGAGAGGCGTTTCATTTTCAAGGGTCATTCAAGAAATCTCTCTCTCTCTCTCTCTCTCTCTAAAGCTGGAAAAGAAAAGTTAATGAAAGACTGAAATTTCTAAACTTAAGAGCATCGACTGAAGTTTATAACCGTAGAAGTCGAAGAGAGAGAGAGAGAGAGAGAGAGAGAGAGAGAGAGAGAGAGAGAGAGAGGAGAGAGAGAGAGAGAGAGAGAGAGAGAGAGAGAGAAAAAATTCCTCTCGCTCTGCTGTGTTCCTAAATGACCCATGAAAATGAAACGCCTTTCATGAAGGTCCTACTTCTGGATATTTGCCCTTCAAAATTTTCTTTTTGTTGGAATAATCTTATTTTATAAAAGATTATTTATTATTCAGTATTTGTTGTTTTCTAAGTTTGATTTACCTGTACAGGGTGTACACAGAGTCTGGGTACATAGGAGATTTCAACTACAGGGTGTTTACAGAGTCTGGGTACATGAGAGATTTCAACTACTGTAGTTGAAATCTCCCATGTACCCAGACTGTGGACACCCTGTAGTTGAAATCTCCCATATACCCAGACTTTGCGGACACCCTGTACATTAGTTAAAATCTCCCTTTGTACCCAGACTCTGTGGACACCCTGTTGTTGAAATCTCCTATGTATCCAGTCTTTGTGAACACCCTGTACAATATAAAAAAGAACAGTTTTCTAGACCCTGGTACATTTTCATTCCTTTGAACCAACTGGCATTGACGTAAAATATGATAACTCTCTCTCTCTCTCTCTCTCTCTCTCTCTCTCTCTCTCTCTCCTCTCTCTCTCTCTCTCTCTCTCTCTCTCTCTCTCTCCTCTCTGACACACACACAGTTTAACATGGAAACATTTTTATAAACACTTATTCAAATCAATTCTTTAGAGCTTCATCTAGATGGGTAATTGATCCTCAACTATGAATTGTCCCTTTCAGTCAGACCTATAATCTTACTACAATATCACTTGAAATACAAAAATTATTGACAGTGACCGGGATTATTATTATCATTATTATTATCATTATTATTATTAATATCGTTTATTATTATTATCATTATCGTTTATTATTATTATTATTATTGTTATTTAATATTGGCTTTTATTATCATTATTATTATTATCATTATTATTATCATTATTGTTATTATTATTATTATTATTATTATTATTAATAGTTTCAGCCAAGCTGCATCCCTATTTGGAAAACCAGATGGCTATAATCTTTATAAAGGAAACAATAAAGTAAGGAAAATATAATTAAAAATGTAATTAATAAATCATATAATCATTATTTCCGAGAATGTTATTTGTATTAAGTAAACAATGACCGGCTAATGAAAGAACTCCTATACACTTTCTGAGGCCAAATAAAAAGGACTAAAAGAAATTTAGTATAAAAAGTCAGTAGAGTTTAGCGGACGTAGAATTTCCTACTTGCGAGTTTTCCACCATAAAGAACGCACCTGGTAAATAATAGAAGCTAATGGGAGCGTTGGAACGCCGGTAAAAATAGCAACGAGGTTCCTTACAGGATATTCATTCATTTACAATTGTTTCGTTTGTGAAAATTGCATCAGAATAGTTCGAAATGGTTTAATAATATCTTCTCCTAATGGCTACGTTATGTATTTATACAGGAAATGAGTGTTAGTCTATTTTTATAATGTCAATGGATAGTAGTTTATTAGTAAAGATTTAGGAAGCAAAGAACTATAATTTCTGCATAGTTCACAGAAAAACTTATCAAAATTAGGATTTGAAGAACATATTTCTAACAGAGGCTCAGTTTATGTGACAATGAATTTTGCATATCAATTTCAATGTATTCAAGCAACTTCTATTTATAAATACTTTTGACAGCTCTTGGTGGCAGTCAATTAGTAAAAGTATTTATATGTAACACCAATGGATCTGGCAAAGATACACTAAAAAAGTCTGTACAAACGCTAGTCTAAATATATTAGATCGGAGACGTCAATCATAGACACAAGTCAAGTTCAAGTTTTGTATGTAAGATGACTGATTTCCCTTATACGTAAATATTAGATATTTCAGAAATAAAAAGATATTTGGGTAATACTCAACTCAAACTCACAGTAATTGTATTACTCAATCTTCCAACTGGCAAAATCTGCAGACGTAGTTTCGCACAATTAATTTTTCTCTCAATTCTCCTGACTGGAACCTGGAACTCACAATTCCAGGAGATTTCTCACTAATTTTTCGGCCTCTAAAAATTCCAGGAGTTTCTGATGATAAGGGGAAATTGGACAATATGATTAAGAGAGTAATTATAAGTGTCTGGAAGTTTTCCTTTTTGAAAGACCTTTCCATCTTGGATAATCCTTACATGTGAGAGTTGCTCAAGAACACAGTCACACATCATATATACATATGTAAGTCTAACAGTCACTTTATCTATATCCTAATATTATGCTTATATCAATACGCATAATATTATTTGACTAGTGTATGCGACCCGTCAAAAATGAAGGCTAATTATTTAGATAAATATGCAAATACACGCTCACGTACACACAAAAAACAAAAATTCAGCTCTTCTCACCCCTTCCAATGTCCTAACTACAAAATGCTAGTTTAGGCAATTTGTGGGAGATTGTTGTTTTTCCTGTGGTTGCCGCTCAGCGTGACAAGATTTATATATGTATATGCATATGTATATGTATATATAGATATATACAGTATATA
>NC_090749.1:97380999-97393499 GCF_036898095.1 Palaemon carinicauda | reverse complement strand
TAATACCGACAACTAACAGATTATGTAAATAAAGTCATATTAATATATGCAATTATAGAATTCTCATTTAAATGAGAATCAATACTAATAAAATGATAACTTGTTCATCATCAAAACCTCTCTTCTATTTAACATAGCAACGATATAAATATCGTATATTACCATTTAAGCACAATGATTTCCCTGGCCTAAGTAGCAATGAAGCCAAATTAATTAGCTTTCAAAATTCCCTAATGAGAAAATGATTACTTTTTTCGAACTAATTTCACTGGACGCTTTCACTCGGTGATTACATCCGCGAAATTTAATGCCTTCAAAACTCCCCTTTCTGTGGAATCCGAAACAGCATTAACCTAGAGCTCCTTCACTTTGCAATTTGGTAATAAGTAGATAATTGCAGAAACGTTCAAGTGTTGAAGGAAGCCGAGAATCCCTACTCAAAGTCAGTACTGTCAAGCGAACCTCGTCGGTCGAGAATCAATACCAATTTACGCTGTGCAATTTCTACCGCTCAGCACCTGCTTGGAGATCGCATATCGAGGCTGTGCTGACGGTAGCCTTTAATTACGGTATTAATTCTACAGAGAGAGAGACACAGAGAGAGAGAGAGAGAGAGAGAGAGAGGAGAGAGAGAGAGAGAGAGAGAGAGAGAGAGAGAGAGAGACAGTTATTGGATTACCCAGAAATGTTAATGTGGTGATGATGATGTTCGACAATTAGTAGTGTTTCTTGTTATTGATTTTATTTGTAAATGTTTTTTGTCACTATCATTACTATCAATTTTTTATATAATTACTTAAGTTTCCATTATTTTATGTAAATAGTAATAATAATAATAATAATAATAATAATAATAATGATAAGAACAATAATAATATTATCATTATTATTATCATTATCATTATTTCATCAGCATAATATCTCCCTTTTTATCTTCATTCACATAATTTCTTGATATCCTTTGATAATATCAATTTATCCATCGATTGTCAATTTATCATTTTATTCATTTTCCACATTCAAACATTGTCCCATTATTTCAAGCTATTTCTTCCAATTTCATTTATCGTAACAAGATAATCGATCATTTTATTGTAAAGAAAATATTTTAAATATATTTCTCTATTTTAAACAATGAATATAATTTGGATTTGGAATAACTAAATCAATAACTAAATATCTAAATAGATAATTAAATATTTAACTAAATTAATAACTAAATAAATAACTAATTAAAAACTAAATTAATTTCATGACAATCAATTCCACTCCGAGGAAGGATTCGAACTATGCTTCTGATCAGAGTCAAAATCAAGATATTTAGTGAAATCACAAATGATTTCCACCTTGCATAAATTTCAAGGTAAAGGTAGAGCTGTGTGGTTCCAGGTCCAGTTTCATAGCAATAGATGCTCATTAGAACGTCAGCTGGGCAAACCTAACTCCTGCATTGTTGTGCCCAAGCACAGCAGTGGCCTCCCCAGTAAAAAGCTCGAACTCATGGTCCTGGGCTGGAATCGATCTGCTGCCATGAGTATACGGGGCGAAGACGTTACCTCTGTACTACCCATGAGGTTGTGGTAGTCTATTGGTGATCTGCGGGACTGGAGTTCGAAGCCCGTTTAAGGTCAATGATTTCTTGTGATCTCTGGTATCTCGCCATCCTTGTGAGCTGAGGATGAAGGGTTTGAAGAACCCTATGGGTCTACCTGCTGAGTCATTATCAGCAGCCATTGTCTGTCCCTCCCTGGTCCTAGCTTATTTCGAGAAGAGACATTATCACTGTTTCTTACCTCTGGTATTCATGAGTAATCAGTTTTGGCTCTGATGTAAGTTTTTTACTCAGGAGTTTCATCCTTCTTAATAAATATATAGTCTTTGTTTCATTTAGGTTTAGAGGGAGGTAAAATTTTATTGAATTATATATATATATATATATATATATATATATATATATATATATATATACATATGTGTGTGTGCGCGTGTTTGTGTGTGTGTCAATGCAGACACCCACAAACACACACACGCACACACATATGCCTATTTTATGTAATCTTATATATGCATAATATACATATAATTTATATAAGTGTGTGTGCATATATAAATCCCTCAAGCATTATACAATAAAAAAATATGTTCATGATCAAAATATCATATTACATATGACGCTTCCCTCTTCACCCCCCCCCCAAAAAAAAAAAATATTCAATGAACTATCCACTCAGCAAAAAGAAAAAAAAATATGAGGGACACCTCCCTAACAGTAATGGCTGAACTCACATATTGAATGAATCATATCAATGATTATATCAATTAAATCAATAGTTCCACTATCATTGTCTAACCCTATTTTAATTGTAAATAATTAATTAAACTTTAATATCACGTTTCACCAATTGACCTAAAAACCCATCCACAAAAGTGGAGCAAAAATTTGAAGTTAAAAAGAGTTTAACGTTGGAAATGTTCATCTGTTGGCTAAATGTGGCTTCATGTTAAGGAGAATATATCATTCAAAAGTTGGTTTCATTTTTAGAATACGAATAGAAACGCCTTTCCTCATTTGTCTATTCAATTGAGAATAAATTCAGAGAAAATGTGGAATCTTTATTCATGTCTCTCGTATGTCCTTTATTTATTTCACTTTGTGCACAGACGCTCATGTTAACAAAAAAAAAAATAGAAAATAAAAAAACACTATTATATCTATATAAGTTCATGCTGAAAAAAATAAGTATATCTATATATATATATATATATATATATATATATATATATATATATATGTAAATTATATATATATATATATATATATATATACATATATATATATATATATATATATATATATATATATATATATATATATATATATGTGTGTGTGTGTGTGTATATATATGTAGTATATATTTAAACATACACACACAACAACAAACGCAGCCGTTTTATTCGACTGCAAGAAAAAAGCCTTAGTCATGTCCTTCAACATGCATCTTTTTATGGTCTTTCTATTTCAGTATAAACAAAAAATTTCCTTTCGTCCTTTCTTCTTAGGAACCCATTCCGTATTACATGTATATATATATATATATATATATATATATATATATATATATATATATATATATATATATATATATATATATAATTTTATATATACACACATGTTATCCACTTTGGACACTTACTAACTGGCAATATTATTAGAGATAAATGAATAATGAATCCTGGATAAATGTACATATGAGATAGTTATTACCATTATACAGTAAATATTTTTGAGTAAAACAACTTTACTGTGTAAATGTCCCGAGTTGTACAAATAATTAAGCAAGTGAAACCTGGAGTTTTAACCCCTTAGAGTTATGATCATTCAAGTCCACTGCGTGTCATTTATGTTCCTGGCTCTTCAAGGCGCTTTCAGACAAGCTCTTAGCTGCAATCGCTCTTTGTTACAGATCTAACTCCTCCTGAATGATTAATCCTACTCTGAGAGCATTAATCCTACCGGGCTACAGCAGGATACGTCAAAAGGACTCATTTATTCATCAGAAGTTACAAGCTTTGATCTATAATTCCTTTTCTGGAACTTTCTTCCAATTTGAAATTCATAACAGCGTATAATCTTACAAGAGGCTTGGGACTATGCTTGCTCTCTCTCTCTCTCTCTCTCTCTCTCTCTCTCTCTCTCTCTCTCTCTCTCTCTCTCTCAGAGAAAGATAGAGAGACAGATTTATTTTAATTAATCTAAAATAAGTGAAAATATTGATACCATTCTAGTCCTTTCATGTAAACACTATCTAAGAGAGAGAGAGAGAGAGAGAGAGAGAGAGAGAGAGAGAGAGAGAGAGAGAGAGAGAGAGAGAGAGAGCAGATAAGTATGACATTTCCCAAGGCGAGAAAGAGATAACCGAGTTGCTTAAACTTTCTGTTAAGAAAAAAAATCTTTTTCACAAGACAACCTTTTGTCTCTAAGACAATATATTTTCTATTTTCTTTCTGGAATTTTTTAATCATTAAGATCAATGGTTATCATTGTTTCATTCCTTAGTCACCATTTTTCTTTTTGTATGGATATAAGTTAAAGTAAAAACAATTAATTATTACTTCGTTTCGACCATAATAATAATAATAATAATAATAATAATAATAATAATAATAATAATAATGATTATGATAATGAAAATAATGATGATAATAATAATAATAATGATAATAATAATGATAATAATAATAATAATAATAATAACAATAATAATAATCATATAATTTTATATGTAAAGAACAAATGTATTAGAATAGCTTTAAGTAGCTAATTTTCTTTTCATCATAAAAATAAATTCTATGGTTAAAATCCCAGAAATATATTAACATATTGATTTTTGAATTACCTGAATTTATTTACTTTTATCATGACCTAATTATATCAAGAGGGATGAAAAATATAATTTTGGAAAAAAAAAATTAATTCCAATCCTAAAAGGATTTTTATCGTAAGCTGATTTATCTTTGAATGATATTTTTCAGTTTATCTATAATATATTTATTTCATTGTTTCCTTTCAAATATAAAAAAGATGAATTATATGAAATATATGATTGAATTAATTTACAATTAAAAAATTCTATTTTTTTAGAAATAATCAAGAATATCAAAGTAGAGAATAGGTTTATTTCTATTTCAATTTTCGAAGGAAATTTTAGGGTCTTGATTGACTGTGAGATCAGCCAATGATAACACTTTGTCTATCAATTATCAGTGTGTTTGGTTTGGAAAGTTAAACTACCTCTGGTTTCACGAGTAATGAATCTCAACTCTTTTTATTTGCCTTAATTTTCTTTAAATTCCTTTATTGATTTAACAACTGCATTTTTAATTTCACATAGGCTGTAGTGTTTCCTTTGACATATTAGTTCCCTAAATCTAACACCTCTCTTCCCTATTTAAAACCGTAACCAAAGCTATTACATTATTAAAAAATTGCCGTAAAAACGGTAAAAGTCCTGGAATAAATGTTGCCAGTCATTTGCCATTTTAAAAACAGTTATATTGATGCTAAGAAGTGATATTATGGTCACCAACCCGTTAAAGATAATAACAAAGAAGGGTAAAATTACGGTCGGCTGCATTTTACTGAAATACGGCTGAGAACAGTATATTTTTACAGAGAATTTCCGATTAGAATTACGTATTTTTAATAGTGAAGAAAAGGTGACTTTATACTTTAGTGTTGATTATAGAAACCTAATTTCTCCATCTCTAGACTTAGTCTTCGAAGATAAGGTTGTTTTGGTGGCTAAAACCAACCAGGGCCCCTAACCTAACCTAACCTAATCAACCTAACCTAACTTTAGGCATTCCTTGGCAACATTAAGCAAAGGAGAGTTCGAATATTGAATAGTTGTCCAGCATTGGCGTACACCGTTTAATGTGTATAAATAAAATAAACATCTTTATATACGTAGGCATATATGTAAATATCTTATATATATATATATATATATATATATATATATATATATATATATATATATATGTGTGTGTGTGTGTGTGTGTGTGTTTGTGTGTTGTGTGTGGGTGTGTATAAAGAAACACACACATTTACCTATATCATTAAAATTATCATTATTATGAAATCATATATATACAGTATATACTGTAGGCTATATATATACACACACATATATAAACATGTATATATATATATATATATATATATATATATATATATATATGTATGTACATATATATATATATGAATATATATATGTATGTACGTGTATATGTATGTATGCTCATATATATATATATATATATATATATATATATATATATATATATATATATATATATATATATATCAATTAATATTATAACCTAAAGTGTTCTAACTAATTACCATTTGGTCATAAATTACTCTCGATCAACTAACCTTAATAATAAATATTCTTGTGAAATAACTCACAGTTGATAATTCATAATATGGAAAAATCTCTAAGATTAGTTACAAATGTCTTCAGTCATACATTATAAGCATGAAGTAAATAAAACATTATATATATATTTATATATATATATATATACATATATATATATATTTATATATAAATATATATATATATATATATATATATATATATATATATATATATATATATATGTATATATATATATTTATATATATACATATATATATATATATATATGTATATTTATATATATATATATATATATATATATATATATATATATATATATATATATATATATATTGTATATATTTTGTAGCTATATATGAATACTAACTATTATTATTATTATTATTATTATTATTATTATTATTATTATTATGTATATAATATGATAGTGTGTGTTATTTATTTTGTGTTTCACGTTTTAAAGAAAACGGAAATAATTTCATGGTATACTCTTACAAAATCATGCTTTTAAGAAAACGGAAATGATTTCATGGTATACTCTTACAAATTCACATTAGATTTTGATTACTTAACCAAAGCACATCTTATATAGTTTTCCCAATTTTGTCTTTAGCACCTGACTCTTTTTTTTAAATATTAGACAAAAAATTGTGTTCTATCAATTTCCATAACCTAGATTATAAAATTAATCTCGGAATATTTTATTCAAACATGTACAGGTTAGGAACAAGATAATTAGTATTGAAAATATCTTTTCGCGTCGCTATTTACTATTTACTATTATTATCATTATTATTACCGGCTAAGCTACAACCTTGGTTGGAAAACCAGGATGCCACAAGCTCAAGTGCTCCAACAGGGAAAAAAACCCAGATAGGATAGGAAATAATGAAATACATAAATGTTCATACTTGAAACCCTACTTCTATTATAACATATGATGATCAACTTCAATATTACATCTACCAAATTTATAATGACCTCATTATATTTCCATATATGTTATCAGGAGGGAGGACGAACCTTTATTAATCTCTTAAAAACAAAAGACTCTCGAGAGAAGTTCAAGAGATGCAAGTCTCTTTGTTTGTCATTCAAAATGAAACTTGTCTTATGAAGTTTATATTAAATCTTTGCTTCTCTGCTTCATCCTTATCTCGACGTCCAAACATTTCCGATGCTCTAAAGGAAGGACATTTCAAGAAGATAGTTATCGTGGAAGGGCAAAGTGGATTCAACATTAATTATCTTGCTGTGATTCATATTTTGATTGCGAGTCATGATTGTCAATAATAATAATACTCTATTATTGTAGTTGCTTCATTTTGGATTAATTTATTGTAAAATTATATATATGGTAATAATTTTCATTTCCTTTTTTTCCAAAAGACACAAATTTAAGATCCAGCAATTTATGACTCATGATTTATGTAAGACTCAATAAGTAAGGATTTGTTCAAAATAAATGATAATTTAGATAATGATTAACTCCAATGACAAACTCGTCTGCATTCATTATTAATCACTTTTAATTACAGTCAATTTCTCCCCAGTTATTCAGGACACCGACTTCGTAATGGGGAGCTAAATCCTTTTCTTGAAAGACAAAGACGAGATATATTTTGTATTCGACGTTTTGGAAAGAAGGAAATAGTTCAGACTATTTCCCCCAAGAGAAATATCAAGATGGATTAATTATCTTTTGTGATGGAAGAAAACATTGCCAGGTAGTTGGTTGGCCAAGGTACCAGCCACCCGTTGGATACTACTGCTAGAGAGTTATTGGATCCTTTGGCTGGTTACGGTTAAATTCACCTTTGCCTACACATACACCGAATAGTCTGGCTTATTCTTTCCACATTCTCCTCTGTCCTCATACGCCTGACAACACTGAGATTACCAAACGATTCTGTAATTGTTCAGTAGCTACTTTCCTCTTGGTAAGGGTAGGAGAGACTTTAGCTCCTATAGAAGGACACTCCAAAATCAAACCATTGTTCTCTGGTCTTGGGTAGTGCCATAGTTCCTGTACCATAGTCTTCCACTTTGCTTAGAGTTCTCTTGCATGTGGGTACACTCAGACACAATATTCTATCTATTCCTTATTTCCTTTCCTCACTTGGCTATTTTCCCTGTTGGAACCCTTGGGCTTATAGCCTCGTGCTTATGGAACAAAAAATATGAGGAGAATAAGGAGAACATTATTAGCATGAAGTGGAGCATAAAGATTATGAAAGAAAATATCAGTATGAATTATGATATAAGGAGTAAAGAGGAACATTGTCTGCAAGAAATTAAATATATGGTGTATAGAGAAATTGTCACAAAGGAAAAGGATTAAGAAAAAACTAAAAGAATGAATAAATAAGCAAGCAAATAATCAAGGTAGAATAGGCAACAGAAAAGGAAAATATACAAACTGATGATATAAATGTGCACTAGAAATCATAAGGGTAAAACCAGCATGGAAATTGCCAGGGAATATCAGGTAATACGGATGTAAAAAATAATTAATTCGTATACTATTAACATTAATAGCTAAGCTACAACCTTATTTGGAAAAGCAAGATGGTATGAGCCAAAGGGTTCTAACAGAGATAATAGCCCAGTGAGGAAAAGAAATAAGAAAAATAAATAAATGACAAGAGAAGTAATGAATAATTAAAATAAAGTAAGAACAGTAATTGAGATAAATAGGCAATGAAGATGAAACTAAAGAGGAGCAACATAAAAAGAATAAATCATGTTTGGGAAAATCAAAAATTGAATAAAGACAAGAAGGGAAATTAAGAAATTATATAGACGAACAAGGAAAAAAAAACAAGTGTGATGATATACGAAAAAAAAGGATAAAAGCAATATTTATTAGTAAATATAAAGTTACCAAACAATTGAAAATAAAAAGTTGAGAGAAATAACAAATCAGATGAAAATAAAATCCGAAAACTAATCATAAAAATCAATATAAGATATTAAATAAACAATTAGAAATATAAAAATAACTTGAAATAACGAATTGGTAAACAAAGAAGGACTGTAAGAAAGAAAAGGTAAATAATAGAGATAAACAAGAAAGTTGAATGTGTTGATTTACTGTTGTTTACAAACTGTTTTTCTCCTTAGCTTTCTTGATTTATAATTTTTCTCTTCTTAATCAAAATGATGATAGTAATATCGACAATTTCACATAATGTACAAACAGAGATTATATGAATAAAGTCATATTGATATATGCACGTATAGAATTGTCAGTTAAATGAGAATCAATACTAATAAAATGATAACTAGTTCATCATCAAAACCTCTCTTCTATTTAACATAACAACGACATAATCGTATATTACCATTTAAGCACAATGATTTCCCTGGCCTAAGTAGCAATGAAGCCGAATTAATTAGCTTTCAAAATTCCCTAATGAGAAAATGATTACTTTTGTCGAACTAATTTCACTGGACATTTTCACTCGGGTGATTACATCCGCGAAATTTAATGCCTTCCAAACTCCACTTTCTGTAGACTCCGAAACAGCAATATCCCAGAGCTCCTCCACTTTGCAATTTGGTAATAAGTAGATATTTGCAGAAACGTTCAAGTGTTGAAGGAAGCCGAGAATCCCTACTCAAAGTCAGTGCTGTTAAGGGAACCGCTTCGGTCGAGAATCAATACCAATTTACGCTGTGCAATTTCTACCGCTCAGCACCTGCTTGGAGATCGCATATCGAGGCTGTGCTGACGGTAGCCTTTAATTACGGTATTAATTCTACAAAGAGAACTCACAAATTGAATGAATCATATCAATGATTACATCAATTAAATAAATAGTTCCACAATCATTGTCTACCCATATTTTCATTATAAATAATTAATTAAACTTTTATATCACATTTCACCATTTGACCTAAAAACCCATCCACAAAACTGGAGCAAAACTTTTTGAAGTTAAAAAGAGTTTAACTTTGGAAATGTTCATCTGTTAGCTAAATGTGGCTTCATTTTAGGGAGAAAATATCATTCATAAGTTGGTTTCATTTTTAGAATACGAATAGAAAGAATTGTGGAAACGCCTTTCCTTATTTGTCTATTCAATTGAGAATAAATTCATAGAAAATGTGGAATCTTTATTCATGTCTCTTATATGTCCTTTATTTATTTCTCTTTATGCACAGACGCTCATGTTAACAAAAAAAAAACTATTATATCTATATAAGTTCATGCTGAAACAAATAAGTGTATATATATATATATATATATATATATATATATATATATATATATATACATATATATATATATATATATATATATATATATATATATATATATATATATATACATTCTGTGTATTAATTTTATGCCTATCAATTCTTTTCTAACTATCATCTTTATAAATAACTCAAAGTCATAAAAAAATCAACTCTAATCATCATAGAACTTAACTCTTAGCTCAAGGTTAAGCTCTGATGCTAAGAGAAGATAGGTGGAAAAGTGATTAGCCTCTTTTAATATCAATAAAATAGAACTTGAATTTATATATATATATATATATATATATATATATATATATACATATATATATATACATATATATGTATATATATAGTATATATTTATATATACACATTCAACAACAAACGCAGCCGTTTCTAGTCAACTGCAAGACAAAAGCCTTAGTCATGTCCTTCAACACGCATCTTTTTACGGTCTTTCTACTTCAGTATAAACAGAAAATTTTCTTAACTCGTTAATCCTTTCCTCCTTTCTTCTTGGGAACCCATTCCGTTTTACATATATATTATATTTATAAATATATATGTATATATATATATATTTTATATATATATATATTTTATATATATATATATATATATATATATATATATATATATATATATAATTTTATATATACACACGTTATCCACTTTGGACACTTACTAACTGGCTATATTATTAGAGATAAATGAATTAAGAATCATGGATAAATGTACATATGAGATAGTTATTATCATCATACAATATATAATATTTTTGAGTAAGGGAACTTCACTGTGTAAATGTCCTGAGTTTTAAAAAAAATGAAGTAAGTGAAACCTGGAGTTTTAACCCCTTAGAGTTATGATCATTTCAGTACACTGCGTATTATTTATGTTCCTGGCCCTTCAAGGCGCTTTCAGACAAGCTCTTAGCTGCAATCGCTCTTTGTGATAGATCTAACTCCTGCTGAATAATTAATCCTACTGTGGGAGCATTAATCCTACCGGGCTACTGCAGGAAACTTCAGAGGAAATCCTTTATTCCACAGAAGTTACAAGCTTTGATCTATAATTCCTTGTCTGGAACTTTCTTCCAATTTGAAATTCATAACAGCGTATAATCTTACGAGAGGCTTGGGACTATGCTTGTTTTCTCTCTCTCTCTCTCTCTCTCTCTCTCTCTCTCTCTCTCTCTCTCTCTCTCTCTCTCTCTCTCTCTCTCTCTCTTTCGGTGAAAGTATGAGAGAAAGATTTATTTAAGTTTATTCAGAATGAAAGGTGAAAATATTAATCCCATTCAAGTTTGTTTAATATAAACACTAGCTGAGAGAGAGAGAGAGAGAGAGAGAGAGAGAGAGAGAGAGAGAGAGAGAGAGAGAGAGAGAGAGAGCTGATAAGTGTGACATTTCCCAAGGTGAGAAAGAGATAAATGAGTTGGCTGAACTTTCTGTTAAGAAAAAAAAAGCTCTTTCTTAAGACATCCTTTTGTCTCCCAAGACAACATGTTTTCTATTTTCTTTCTGGAATTCTTAATCATGAAAATCAATGGTTATAATTGTTTCACCATTCTCCTGCTTGTATGGAAATGTGGTAAAGTAAAAAAAATATCAATTATTAAGGGTTGGTTTACTTCGTTTCGACCATAATAATAATAATAATAATAATAATAATAATAATAATAATAATAATAATAAAAACTATGATAATAATAATGATTATGATAATGATGATGATAATAATAATAATCATAATAATAATAATAATGATAACAATGATAAAAAAATAACAATAGATCGTAAGTGATTTAATTCTATATATAAAAAAAACAAATAAGAATAGGTTCAAGTAGCTCCTTTCCTTTTTACCATAACAATAAAATCTAAGGTATGAAATCAAGAAACATATTCACCTACTGAGTCTTGAATTACCTTAATATATTTTTGTTCTATCGAAATTAGAACCTCGCCATAAAAAAAAAAAATTTCGTAGGAACATTTTTAACGTAAGACAATTTATTATTATTAATATTATTGTTATTATTACTATTATCATTAGCTTAGCTACAACCATATTTTGAAAAGCAAGATGCTACAAGCCCAAAGGCTCCAACAGGATAAACAAACTCAGTGAGGAGAGGAAATAAGGAAATAAATAAATATTCATACTTGAAACCCCATTTCTATAACAGCATATGATGATACACTTCAATATTACATCTACCGAGTTTATAATGACCTGATTATATTTCCATATATCCTATCAAGGAGGGAGGACGAACCTTTATTAATTTCATAAAAACAAAAG
>NC_090749.1:97370999-97375999 GCF_036898095.1 Palaemon carinicauda | reverse complement strand
TCTTAGGAACGCATTCCGTTTTACATATATATTATATTCATATATATATATATATATATAAATATATATATATGTATATATATATATATATATATATATATATATATATATATCTATAATTTTATATATACACACATGTTATCCACTTTGGACACTTTCTATCTGACAATATCATTAGAGATAAATGAATTAAGAATCCTGGATAAATGTACATTATCATTATACAATAAATCTTTTTGAGTAAAACAACTTCACTGTGTAAATACTGTAGTTTTACAAATAATTGAGTAAGTAAAACCGGGAGTTTTAACCCCTTAGAGTTATGATATTTTAAGTACACTGCGTATTATTTATGTTCCTGGCCCTTCAAGGCGCTTTCAGACAAGCTCCTAGCTGCAATCGCTCTTTGTTACAGATCTAACTCCTGCTGAATAATCAATCCTTCTCTGGGAGCATTAATCCTACCGGGCTACAGCAGGATACGTCGGAGGAAATCCTTTATTCCACAGAAGTTACAAGCTTTGATCTATAATTCCTTGTCTGGAACTTTCTTCCAATTTGAAATTCATAACAGCGTGTAATCTTACGAGAGGCTTGGGACTATGCTTGTTTTCTCTCTCTCTCTCTCTCTCTCTCTCTCTCTCTCTCTCTCTCTCTCTCTCTCTCTCTCTCTCTGAGGATATATAAGAATGAAAGATTTATTCTCTCTCTCTCTCTCTCTCTCTCTCTCTCTCTCTCTCTCTCTCAGAGAAAGTTAGAACGATAGATTTATTTTAATAAATCCACAATAAGTGAAAATATTGATACCGTTGTAGTCCGTTTCATGTAAACACTAGCTAAGAGAGAGAGAGAGAGAGAGAGAGAGAGAGAGAGAGAGAGAGAGAGAGAGAGAGAGAGAGAGAGAGAGAGAGAGAACGCTGATAAGTGGACATTTCCCAAGGCGAGAAAGAGATAAATGAGTTGATTGAACTTTCGGTTAAGAGAAAAAGATCTTTTTCTTAAGACAACCTTTTGTCTCCCAAGACAATATATTTTCTATTTTCTTTCTGGAATTTTCTAATCATTAAAATCAATGGTTATAATTGTTTCATTCTTTAGTCACCATTTCCCTGCTTGTATGGAAATATGGTAGTAGAGTGAAAAATATTAATTGTTAAATTGTTGGTTGACTTATTTTCGACCATAATAACAACAACGACAACAACAACAATAACAACAACAAAAAAATTGATAATAATATTAATAATAATAATAATAATAATAATAATAATAATAATAATGATGATAATGATAATAAAAATAATTATAAATTGTAAATGATTTGATTTTATATATAAAGAACAAATGTATTAGAAGAAGCTCCTTTCCTTTTTACCATAACAATAAAATCTGTCTGAATCTCAGAAATATATTCACTTACTGAGTCTTGAATTACCTGAATATGTTTTTGTTCTACCGACATTTCTAGAAATTAGAACGTCTCCATTAAAAAAAAAAAAAAAAAATATCGTAGGAAGATTTTTAACGTAAGACAATTCCTTATTATTATTATTATTATTATTATCATTATTATTATTATTATTATTATTATTATTATTATTATTATTATTATTACTTCTACTAGCTAAGCTACAACCATATTTGGAAAAGCAGGATGCTACAAGCCCAAGTGCTCCAACAGGATAAACTAACCCAGTGAGGAGAGGAAATAAGGAAATGAATAAATACTTGAAACCCCATTTCTATAAAAGTATATGATGATCAACTTCAATGTTACATCTACCAAATTTATAATGACCTCATTATATTTCCATACATCTTATCAGGAGGAAGGCGAACCTTTATTAATTTCTTATAAACAAAAGACTCTCAAGAGAAGTTGAAGAGATGCAAGTCTCTTTGTTTGTCATTCAAAATGAAATTTGTCTTATGAAGTTTATATTAAATCTTTGCTTCTCTGCTTCATCCTTATCTCGACGTCCAAACATTTCCGATGCTCTGAAGGAAGGACTTTTCAAGAAGATAGCTATCGTGGAAGGGCAAAGTGGATTCAACATTAATTATATTGCTGTGATTCATATTTTGATTGCGAGTCATAATTATCAATAATAATAATAATCTTATTTCGGATTAATTTATTATAAAATTATATATATGTTAATAATTTCCATTTTCTTTTTTTCCAAAAGATATAAATTCTAGATCCAGCAATCTACGACTCATGATTTATGTAAGACTCAGTCATGATTTTTTCCAAATAAATGATAATTTAGATAATGATTAACTCCAACAACAGATTCCTCTGCATTCATTTCCTGTCCATATTATTAATCCCTGTTAATTACAGTCAATTTCTCCCCAATTATTGAGGACACTGACTTCGTAATGGGGAGCTAAGTCTTTTTCTTGAAAGACAAAGACGAGATATATTTTGCACTCGACGTTTTGGAAGGAAGGAAATAGTTAAGACTATTTCCCCCGAGAGAAATATCAGGAAGGATTAATTATATCTTGTGATGGAAGAAAACATTGCCAGGTAGTTGGTTGGTCAAGGCACCAGCCACCCGTTTAGATACTACCGCTTGAGAGTTATTGGGTCCTTTGACTGGTTACGGTTAAATTTCTTTTGTCTACAGATACATCGAAAAGTCTGGCCTATTCTTTCCACATTCTCCTGTAATTGTTCTGTGGCCATTTTCCTCTCAGTATGGGTAAAAGAGACTCTTTAGCTATGACAAGCAACTCTTCAAGGAGAACGACACTCCAAAATCAAACCATTGTTCTCTAGTCTTGGGTAGTGTCATAGCATTGTAGAATGGTGCTCTACTGTCTTGGGGTTTAGTTATTCTATCTGTACCCTATTTTCGTCTATTCACTTGGCTATTTTCCCTGTATATGGAGGAACATTGTCAGCAAGAAACGGAATATAAAAAATATGAAGGGAAAATATCAGTGAAGATTATGATATAAGGAATAAAGAGGAACATTGTCCTCAAGGAATGGAATATATGGTGTATAGAGAAACTTGTCCCAGTAGAAAAATATTTAAGGAAAAAACTAAAAGTATATATATATATATATATATATATATATATATATATATATATATATATATATATATATATATATAAGCAAGGAAATAATCAAGGTAGAATAGGCAACAGAGAAGGAAAATATATTATACTAATGATATAAAGTGCACTAGAAATCATAGAGGTAAAATCAACAAGGAAATTATTAGGGAAAATAAGCAAAGAAAATTTTTGAAAGAAAAAATCATCAAGAAAAATGGCAGAAAAATCGATAATAAACTAGAGGGGCAGTTAGTTAAGAGCATGCCTTCATCAGGCTAAGCGGTCTTATATTTAAAGTATCAATGCGTACTTGTACTTACACTTTGATATACTTTATCGAAAATGTTACAGATTCATCATTGGGTCATACCCAACACGACTATAAAGTTTGGTCAAAATTGGTCGAATCGTTTTTTTTTTTTCTTTTTTTATAAAAGTTGCTCACAAAGAAATAAATAAACAGACAGAGGTAAATACATACCGTTCGCAAAATCAGGTAATACATAAAAAAGGGTTAACTATTATTACTTTTATTGTTACTATCTAAGCTACAACTCTAGTTGGGAAAACAAGTTGGAAAATAGCCCAATGAGGAAAAGAAATTAGGAAAATAAATAAATGACAAGATAAACAATGAACAATTAAAATAAATTAAGAACAGTAATTGAGATAAATAGGCAATGAAGATGAAACTAAAGAGGAACAACACAAAAAGAATAGATAATTTTTGGGAAAATTCAAAATTGAATAAAGACAAGAAGAGAAATGAAGAAATTATAAAGATGAAACAAGGGAAAAATGAAAACAAGAATAAAAATGTGAGGAGATACAAAAAAGGAAAAGAGTAATATTTAAAACCAATTATAAAATCACCAAACAATTGAAACTAAAACGTTGTGAACATAACAGAACAGATGAAAATGCAAATCTGATAACTAACAAAAATCAATATAAGATCTTGAGTAAACAATTAGAAATACAAAAGACGCTGGAATTCCCGATAAGGTAAACAAAGAGGGATTGTAAGAAAGAAAAGGTAAACAATGATGATAAACAAAGTAATCATAATGACTTGATTTGCCGTTGTTTACAAACTGTTGTTCTCTTTAGCTTTATAGATTTATCATTTATCTATTCTTCATCAAAATAATAAGAGTAATACCGACAATTACTCATAATGTACTAACAGAGATTATGTAAATAAAGTCATATTAACATATGCAATTATAGAATTCTCAGTTAAATGAGAATCAATACTAATAAAATGATAACTAGTTCATCATCAAAACCTCTCTTCTATTTAACATAACAACGACATAATCGTATATTACCTTTTAAGCACAATGATTTCCCTGGCCTAAGTAGCAATGAAGCCAAATTAATTAGCTTTCAATATTCCCTAATGAGAAAATGATTACTTTTGTCGAACTAATTTCACTGGACGTTTTCACTCGGGTGATTACATCCGCGAACTTTAATGCCTTCAAAACTCCACTTTCTGCAGAATACGAAACAGCAATAACCCAGAGCTCCTTCACTTTGCAATTTGGTAATAAATAGATATTTGCAGAAACGTTCAAGTGTTGGAGGAAGCCGAGAATCCCTACTCAAAGTCAGTACTGTCAAGCGAACCTCGTCGGTCGAGAATCAATACCAATTTACGCCATGCAATTTCTACCGCTCAGCACCTGCTTGGAGATCGCATATCGAGGATCCACTGACGGTTGCGTTTAATTACGGTATTAATTCTACAAAGGGAGAGAGAGAGAGAGAGAGAGAGAGAGAGAGAGAGAGAGAGAGAGAGAGAGAGAGAGAGAGAGAGGTTGCCATGAGGCTGAAATTATTGGATTACCCAGAAATGTTAATATGGTGATGATGATGTTCGACAATTAGTGGTGTTTCTTGTTATTGATTTTATATGTAAAT
>NC_090749.1:97358499-97368499 GCF_036898095.1 Palaemon carinicauda | reverse complement strand
AAGTATTCGCCAACTCTGGCCTACGCTAGGCCATGTAGCCTAGTCGTTTGGTCCTAGTACTTTCCTGCATGTTTTTGGATTTCCGAGTGTTTTAAAATTCTATTGAAGCTTTAGGCTGTTTTTTATACATTTAAGATTATGTTGAATATTTCCAAGATAGTATACAAGTGAGTTTCGGTGATTTAGGTAATCGATTCTCTGGGTGCCTATTCTAAGTTGCTTATGGAGCCTTAGTATACTTTCTCATACTCCCCGGTTGCTTTCTTTTCTTCGGAGAAGGTATGCAATCCCTTTCCCTCTGTTTAAGCCTTGGGCTTAAACCCTAGTGGTTTATCTGAATTAACTTTCGATACAACTATACTGGGGTGTTACTGTACCTCCCTGTTCCAGTAAGTCTGGCTTCAGAGAGGGACAGAACATCAGAGTTTTTTAGTCTGAGTCTGTGTTTGGCTGGCTTGGGGTAGAGTCTCCCTCGCTGGCCTGACACAGACATAGGAGGCTTAACCTCCTTAGGTCACTGCCGAAGGTTTCTGTACGAGATGATTCCTTCTTTTGTGATCTAGCAGACTAGTCCTTGTTGCTTTTCTTGGGGAAAGATAAGATCCTTTCCCTGGGAGTAGCAACACCTTCCTTGCTTTGGTTCAGTGGGGGCTGGCAAGTATTGCTGGCCTCCCTCCTTGAATCTCCCTTAGGCTAAGATGAGTTTTCTTGGCTGCGGGTGATTCTTCACTAAAGCAAGGTTGGTAGGACCCTCTTTTGTCCCTTCCCCCTCTATCTCCGTAATGGCCTAGCCATTACAGTACTGTACGTCATTCTACATCTGGACCTAGGATAGGTTAGGATGTGGAATTGACTCAGTCCCTTGCCGGCCGGCAGAGTCTGCCGGTCGGCAAGGGTCTTCTGCTTGAGTGCTGCCCGGACCTCCCTTGGTCCCTCATCCATGTCTGCCTGTGAGCCAGACGGCATTGGTCAGGAAGCCTGAATTAGATTATCCCCTTCCTTATATGCACTCTTTCGGATTGCCGGGCTTGGAGGTAGTTTACGCTCTTATCCCAGCTTCCATTCTGTTTTCTTCTAGTGCTGTACCCGACCCGGCTGCCGGCCTATGAGGCCGGCAGCCGGGCAGTCGTAGTCCTCTGGTTCTTTTGCTGCTGGCCGGCATCGGTTGTTTACCTTTGCCGGCCGGCTATTGTCAAGCCCTTGTCTGCCGGTCGCTATGAGCAGTGGCCGGCAGCCGGGTACTACCTTGTGTAGTTACCGGCCGGCAGTCATTGCCGGCCGACATTGGCTGTTGCCGGCCGGCAGTTTCTGCCGGCCGGCACATGCATTTGAACCAGCGTTCTGCCGCCTTATAGCTGTGAAGTATTATACTTTAAAGCTAGTTATGGTGTGTGCCGGCCGGCACTTCTATACTGTACCAGTATTCTTCAGTATAACATATACTGTAGGAAGAAAACTATAGTATAAGTTTTGGTACAGCACTGTGTGTTCTAACACTTTTGTGTTGTCTTGCACAGCCCTTTGGTGTTGCCTTACAGATAAGAAAGTGAGTTCTTTCTTGTCTATTATCCGGTACTTTAAAATCATATCTTAGGTGTGAGCTCCACCTGTTTCCTCTGGAAATTTTTCATTGGTTACTCTAGGACAGATTAACCATACGATTTTATTATCTGGAAGGCTGCAACAATTGGTTGTGCGGGAAAACACAAGTGTGTGTCTTTCCTTTCTGATTTGTTATGCTAACTGTGCATATCCAGTGATACGTAGTTCACTTGATACTCATGGAAATTTCTTCTCTTTGCAGGAGGTACGTCCGAAGTGCGGAAGTGCTTTCTGCAACGTCCGCAGTAAGAACTTCTGCGGACATGAGTTATGTAGGAGGCACGCAGCATGCGCTGTCTCCGGTATTGGGACCCCCAGGTATGTACTGTGTGCTCTAACCTGATTACTGAGGCTTTTGATTCCCCTAGGACAGCGGAATCAAGGGATATAGCTAGGGAGAAGCTTCGCACCTTGGTAAGGGGCTTCCAGAAGAACACCTCTGGACCTTATCTTCCAAGTGAGAAGATGAGGGCTTACCTTTTCCCTAGGGCATCAGTTGATGCAGTGATTCCCCAGCCTCAAGAGGAGATCCCCCTAGTTCAGATCCAGGTGGATGCTGAAGTGGTGGTCGCCTTGCAAGACATCCAGTTGGACGACAGGATGTCAGACGTGTCCGAGCGTCTGGAGGAAGACCTCCTGGCAGGAGGCCAGGATGAAGATCAAGCCCCAGACATTGTAGAGGAAGAAGCCGACGAGGTGTCGGCTGCTCCGGTTCTGATCCCTGAACCTATTCCCTCAACATCGTCCGCTCTCCCAGTAGAGCTGGGACAGGCCCTCTCCTCCATTGTTGGAATGATCCAACAAATGCAGAAGGAGAATATGGAGAAGGCGGCTGCAATGGAACTGCAGATGCAGAAGCTTGCAGCATCACGTGGGCCCCAGAAAAAAGGCTCAATGTGAAAGACCTTCCCTTGTGCTCAGATGCTAACCCGTGGAGATATGCTGAGCACATGCCGATGACGACTGGAAAGATCGTCATGTCGGATAAACTGGGTTCAGTTCCCCTTGAGGAGGTGGAATTCTGGCCCAGCAAAGGGTCATATCCGGACTGTTATGTCCGGTTGAGGAAGGAACCACCTTCAAAGGAGGAGACAGAGCCGAAGGAGGTCATAGTGATGGACCATGCTAAGGCTCAAGCTTTGCTTTCATCTTCGATGAAAGAGAGGGGCTTCACAAACTCAAAGGTAGCTGCATTGAGTAAGAAGCTCCCTTCCTTTGTGTCATCTCCTGCTAGAGCCTTCCCCTTTTTGCAGAAAGGGTTTGCGGCTGTATTAAAAGCAGTCGAGGCTGGCAAGCCTTGCCCCTCCCTGGAGGAGTGTAAACCCTTGTCGCTGGCCCTACCCATGGACCACAAGGACTGGAAGGACGCCCATCTTACCTTCTCAGTCGGGAAGTTGGAGGCTGATATTGCCGGACATCAGTTCAGTGAGAACCTCCCTAAGCTGTCTGACTTTCTTTTGCGGAGAGAGCTCGAGACAAAAGAAAGACTGGCTGCCTCAATGTCTCTTCAGACCACTCTTGAGACGATGGCAAGTGACCCCAAGGTCCATGAAATGTTCATGGTAGTGGCCAAGACTCATCTGGCCACAGTGACGAAGGATCTTTACAGCTTCGTCAGGGCGAGGAGAGCTTGTAGGGAGTTCGTGTTCACCTCGGCTACGGTGAGGAACGAGCCAAGGAAACTAATCTCCTCCAACATTTGGGGCAAAGACCTTTTCCCTAGCGAATTGGTCAAAGAGGTTGTGGATAAGGCCGCCACGGAGAATAGAAATCTTCTCCAGAAGTGGGGCCTGTCTATCAAAAGAAAGTCTTCCCCGGATGAGGGTCCCCAACCAAAGAGGAAGACTAAAAGAACTAGGCTACCGTCTCGGCCAGCCAAGCCAGTTGAACAGCAACAGCAACAGCAATTGCCGATGCCTTTAGTGCCCCAGATGGTGGCACAAACCCCGACCACTTTCCAGTGGGTACCCCAGGCCGTATCGACGCAGTCCCCGGCATTCAACCCAACGTTCAAAGGGCAGTCAACTTCCTTTCGAGCAAAGCCTAGAGGAACAGCCAGAGGCTCGTCTAGGCACCCCTCAAGGGGAAGGGGATTCAGGGGTGGTCGCGGTCAGGGAGGCAAGACCTCTGGACAACAGTCCAAGTGAGGTGATACTGGTAGGAGGGAGACTTCAGAATTTTCGGGATCGGTGGACCTTCGATCCCTGGGCCCACAGCCTACTCAAGAATGGACTGGGCTGGAGCTGGTACAGCACTCCACCCCCGTGCCCTCGGTTTTTCCAACACTCCACCCCCGTTCTGGAGGAGTACATCCAAGATTTGTTGGAGGAATAAAGTGATCCGAAGGGTAAAGTCCATCAAATTCCAAGGGAGGCTGTTTTGTGTTCCCAAGAAGGACTCGGGAAAAACTCAGAGTCATTCTGTACTTGTCGCCACTCAACAAGTTCATAGTGAACTGCAAGTTCAAGATGCTAACACTGCAACACATAAGGACCTTACTGCCCAAGAGGGCATATACCGTCTCCATAGACTTGTCAGACGCCTATTGGCACGTTCCAATCAACCGTCGACTCTCCTCCTACCTAGGGTTCAAGCTACAACGAAGACTATACGCCTTCAGAGCCATGCCATTCGGGCTAAATATAGCTCCAAGGATCTTCACGAAGCTTGCGAGCGTAGCTCTCAAGCAATTACGCCTAAAGGGAATTCAGGTAGTAGCCTACCTGGACGACTGGCTGGTGTGGGCAGCATCCAAGACAGAATGCTTGCAAGCTTCCATTCATGTGATCCAGTTCCTAGAGTTTCTAGGCTTCAAGATCAACAGAAAAAGTCTCGACTTTCTCCATCTCAAAAGTTCCAGTGGCTGGGAATCCACTGGGACCTAATGTCACACCGTTTCTCCATCCCGGCGAAGAAAGGAAGGAGATAGCGAGTTCTGTCAAGAGACTTCTAGATTCCGAAAGGATATCAAGACGCGAGCAGGAGAGAGTACTGGGTTCTCTCCAGTTTACTTCGGTGACAGACCCGGTGCTAAGAGCACAGCTAAAGGATGCAACCGGAGTTTGGAGAAGTTATGCATCAAACGCGCGAAGAGATCTAAGAAGACCAGTTCCGTTTCATCTACGTACTCTTCTCAGGCCTTGGTCCCAAGCTAGACATCTAAAGAAGTCGGTTCTTCTTCAGCCACCTCCCCCGTCGGTGACAATTCACTCAGACGCCTCGAAGGAGGGATGGGGAGGTCACTCTCATCGGAAAAAAGTCCAGGGGACTTGGTCCAAGCTATTCAAGACCTTTCTCATAAACTTTCTAGAAGCTATGGCACTGCTCCTTACCTTAAAGAAAGTCTCCCCTCGTCACTCGATCCACATATAGTTGGTGCTGGACAGCGAGGTAGTTGTGAGATGCTTGAATCGACATGGATCAAGGTCACATCCTCTCAACCAGGTAATGTTGGCCATCTTCCGATTGGCGGAAACGAAGAAGTGGTACCTGTCAGCAGTTCACCTTCAAGGAGTCCGCAATGTGACAGCGGACGCTCTATCCAGGTTCACACCGATAGAGTCGGAATGGTCTCTAGACGCAGGATCATTCTCCTTCATCTTGAGTCAAGTCCCAGAACTGCAGATAGACCTCTTTGCGACGAAAGACAACAAGAAGTTGCCCCTGTACGTGTCCCCGTACGAGGACCCCTTAGCGGAAGCAGTGGACGCGATGTCCCTCGACTGGAACAGATGGTCCAGGATTTATCTGTTCCCTCCTCACAACCTTCTGTTGAGGGTCCTCAACAAACTGAGATCCTTCAAGGGGGTAGCGGCAATAGTGGCCCACAAGTGGCCGAACAGCGTGTGGTTCCCCCTGGCATTGGAACTACGGCTGAAGTTTCTACCGCTACCAGATCCAGTTCTGACCCAGCGAGTCCAGAAGTCTACTGTCTGCGCTTCATTACAGAAAACCCGGACCCTGCAGCTCATGATTTTCTCTCCCTAGCGGTGAAAAAGCGTTTCGGGATTTCGAAAGCCAGCATAGACTTCCTAGAGGAATGTATGTGCAAATCTACTAGAAGGCAATAAAGTTTCGAAAGCCTGCGCTAGGCTCAGACCTTCAGCACCTCCAAAGCCCATTTCATGGTCTTTAGACAAAGTTCTACATTTCGCTTCTCTGTTGAGCAATGAGGAGGGTGCGTTAAAGGATTTGACCCAAAAAGTTATTTTCTATTTTCCTATTTGCACTCGCGTCCGGGGCCAGGGTTAGTGAGATTGTAGCCCTCTCGAGAGAGGAAGGTCGTGTTCAGTTCCTGGATGGGGGAGAACTGAACCTGTTTCCGGAGCCTACTTTTCTCGCCAAGAATGAGTTACCCACCAACAGGTGGGGTCCCTGGAGAATCTGCCCTCTGAAAGAAGATGCATCTCTATGTCCAGTAGAATGCCTAAAGGTCTATCTTCATAGAACTTCAGACTTCAAGGGTGGTCAACTATTCAGGGGAGAAACATCAGGCTCAAATTTATCACTGAATCAACTCAGGGCGAAAAATCACATATTTTATTCGCAGAGCGGATCCTGTCAGTACACCCGCAGGTCACGATCCGAGGAAAGTTGCTTCATCCTTAAATTTCCTTAATTGTATGGATTTTGAACATCTTCGTTCATACACTGGCTGGAAGTCTTCCAGAGTGTTCTTTCGCCACTATGCGAAGCAAGTGGAGCAACTAAAGAGTTCTGTGGTAGCAGTGGGTTGCGTCATTAACCCTGCTGTTTAACTCTGCGAGGAACAGTGGTTTTAATTGGGACGATTAATTCCAGGGTGAGTGTGTAGTTACATACTGTGCTACAAACTAAGTGAGGGCACTTAGGTGCCCACGTTGACTGTTCCACTTCCAAAGGTGAACCTAGCATAAGTGCAGACATGTGTGCCGAGCGTTTCTAACGCTAATGTAATTGATTAGTAATACAGACTTTTCTGACCTTGATACCTCGGTATGTTAAAAGTGGCACTAATGTTTTTCTTTCAGATAAACAAGTTTCTGTTTACTATCATACTTATGCTTTAAGTTTTGGTTATCCTCTTCTTATAATTATATATATATATATATATATATATATATATATATATATATATACATATATATATAATTGTTGTTAACCTGTCTGTTTATTGTCTGTCAAAAAACTTGTTCTTGAGAACCTTGCGTCTCCTTCACCTGTGTCAATTTATTGATATAATTGAGCATTCATTCTATGTATATTTATCTGGGATAATTCTCATAGATTGTTCCTTTATGCAAGCTATGTTTCATTGGTTTATGCTTTCCCTTAGCGGGAGGATTCCACCCCATAAGGGGATGGTGGCGGATTTACAGTTTCCTCCTATGCGGATATAAACCTTTGTTCAATACAAGTATTGTGCGGAGAACTGGTCGATATTTCATATTGACGCAGTGGTTCTTTACAAACTATGCTTTACTTAATATAGGGTGAGACCACTATATTAGCTTGCCTGGTATTCATACATAGGTATATGTACTCTTCGAGACTTTTCCAGAGTCTAGTAGGACTCTTCCCTGTAGGGGGCAGGAAGCTCTAACATGGTTTATGGTTAGTTGAAAAGATGTATAACGGTAACATCTTAGGTCTCTAGGTCTAGTCGACCGGGAAAAATTACCTCCGGGGAGTACGGCATGTTCTGAGAATCCACAGATACAGTAATGCTCTGGTATACTTCCATCAGGACGACATGGCTTGAGCCCAAAAAACGGATTTTGAGCGAAGCGAAAAATCTATTTTTGGGTGAGATGGCCATGTCGTCCTGATGGACCCGCCCTTCCCTTTCTATGAAAGGGCTGTAGGACCCCTCCCTACATACAGTATCTGTAGCACCTTGTGTATCGCTGCAAGGAATACAGATGGCGCCAGGATTGGCGCCAGGCACGCTTACGAAACGGGAGAAGAGGGAGCCTTGGGAGCGGCTCCCCCTTTCTCTTTCTCGTTTTCGTTTTCTTGCCAATTGACCCCTTCCATGTGTTATCTCTGTTTGGGGTGCAGATTGCCATGTGGCGTGTCAAGAATACGTCCTCTGATATGTCGCGATATCCCTTTCATGAGGGATATTCGCTCCAGGATTAAGAATTCTGGGTACCTTAAGGTAAATTCTCTGGGAATATCGCTGTAGTTGTAATATACCCTAGGAAGCTACCCTATAGGAACTTCCATCAGGACGACATGGCCATCTCACCCAAAAATAGATTTTTTGCTTCGCTCAAAATCCGTTATATATATATATATATATATATATATATATATATATATATATATATATATATATATATATATATATATATATATATATATTATATATATATTTCAAATAAGCCATATATATATATATATATATATATATATTAATACATTAAAGTCTGGATTCTCTTAACGACCTCGGGATCAGAGCCCCAGGCGGAATCACCCAAAGACTATAGTATCAGACCGGCCGGGATTTGAACCCTGGTCCAGGATACCTGTATGCCAGTGACCATACCACTCAGCCACTGGCAGAATCACCCCAAGACTATAGTATCAGACCGGCCGGGATTTGAACCCTGGTCCAGGATACCTGTATGCCAGTGACCATACCACTCAGCCACTGGCAGAATCACCCCAAGACTATAGTATCAGACCGGCCGGGATTTGAACCCTGGTCCAGGATACCTGTATGCCAGTGACCATACCACTCAGCCACTGGCAGAATCACCCCAAGACTATAGTATCAGACCGGCCGGGATTTGAACTCTGGTCCAGGATACCTGTATGCCAGTGACCATACCACTCAGCCACTGGCATACAGGTATCCTGGACCAGAGTTCAAATCCCAGGCGGTCTGATACTATAGTCATTGGGTGATTCTGCCTGGGGCTCTGAATTCGAGGTTGTTAAGAGAATCCAGACTTTAATGTATTAGTATATATGGCTTAGTTGAAATATGAAACGTTTAAATGTGTAAAAATTTATCATATATATATATATATATATATATATATATATATATATATATATATATATATATTTATAAATATATTATTTATGTATTTCATATGTGTATTTAAGAGATGTATAGCCAGCTCATAGGTGGGTCTCACTCATGTAAGCTTAAGAAAATGTATCTAAATTACATAAGACATTCGTCTTTCGTTTAATTCTATATTCATTTACTTCTGGATATGTAAATTTACACTATTTTTCAAGAATTAGCTTTTTATTTTGTCGTAGTTTTGTTATGAAGTCTTATTTAATGTTAAAGTATGCTGTATGACACACACGAGTTATGAGCACGAGGGATTTTGTCATTTTTCCCTCGTGGTTAGAAAATGCAAGAAAATTCTAGAGTTAGTTTTATCTTATTTTTAAAAGTTAAGAGAGGAAGGTGGGCGGAGTTAGCTGAGAGAGATTTGCCTCGACTTGACAAGTTGGCATCTTTGGCTCCGTAGCCATGCTCCCCAAGCTTCCAGACGATGTCTTGGAAGGTTCTAGATAAGTTGAATAGATATATATAAAGGGCCTAGCAAATCATAAAAGACAGACAGAGAATTCCAGCCTATTCCTTGGAAAGAGCTAACGTTTGCCAGACCTTTCTCCTCTCAAGTGTGTAGAAGTGTTTTCCTCTCAAACGTGAATAAGTGATTTCTATCCAATATATAACATGTATAGTGTTGTTCACATGTTGGTTATATTATTGGGTGATTAGTTAAAAGTGTAGTGTGTTAATGTAAGTTCATTTTATAATATAGATTTTGTAACTGATCCTGTGAGAAGGGCAAAATAAAATGAAATAAAATAAAATAAAAAAAAACAAAAACTTAAAAGATTTGAATGAATAAGGCACCACAAAAAGGTCTATTATCAAATTCTATTAAGTAGATAGTATGAATGCTAGAGAATATTTGTGTATGAATAAGTTTTTGTATTGACTGAATGATTGGTATTTATTTGGTGTTTCCAAAATCAGAATTCAACCCTAAGCCAAGAATACTAGGTTGGTCTTCTTTCAACTTCACATTTGGTCTTTACAATTGGGATTTCTGGTAAATTAGCGAGTCCCTCTCACACTCGTTAGTTCTTTTGGTCTCTGCAAGCTCACTATCCTTGTGAGCTAAGGATTAGGGGTTTGGGGGAGCCTATAGGTCTATCTGCTAAGTCATCAGCATCCACTGCCTGCTCTTCCGTGGTCCTAGCTTGGATGGAGAGGAGGCATGGATGCTGATCATATGTATATATGGTCAGTCTCTAGGGTATTGTCCTGCTTGATAGGGCAATGTCACTGTCCCTTGCCTCGACCATTCATGAGAGGCCTTTAAACCTTTAAACTTACAAAGTATTTATAAGAAAATAGATTGGTGATTTACTGAAATGA
>NC_090749.1:97345430-97352999 GCF_036898095.1 Palaemon carinicauda | reverse complement strand
TGTAGCTTAGCTATTAATAATGATAGTAATGCAAATTATTAATTTTTTACATCCTTATTACCTGATTTTGCGAAGGATATATTTTCACTTCTGTATGATTATTTATTTGTTTGTGAGCAACTTTTAACAAACCTACAGCACTGATTTTGAACAAACTTAATAGTAGCGTTGGATATGACCCAAGGATGAAGCTGTAACATTTTTGATAAAGTATATCAAAGTGTAAGTACACAGTGGTACTTTGAACATAAGACTGCTTTGTGTGGTGAAGGCATGCTCTCAACTGCGTGCCCTTCTAGTTAATATCAAGTTCTATTTATTTCGAAAAATTTCCTTTGCTCATTTTCCCTGATAATTTCCTTGCCGATCTTACCACTATGATTTCTAGTGGACTTTTATATCATTAGTATAGAATATTTTCCTTTTCTGTTGTCTATTCTACCTTGATTATTTCCTTGCTTATATGTTCACTCTTTTAGTTTCTTCCTCAAACCTTTTTCTTCAGTGACAAGTTCCTCTATACCCCATATATTACATTCCTTGGAGACAGTGTTCCTCTTTACTCCTTTTTGCTAATAATGTTCCTCCTCTTGCTCTTCATTTTTTTTTTATTGGTACGATGCTATAAGCCAAGGGCTCCTACAGGGAAAATAGCCCAGTGATGAAAGGATGAAAGGACATGATGGAACAGATAGAATATTTCAAGAGCTCCAAGGGAACAGATAGAATATTGCGAGGGCTCCAACAGGGAAAATAGCCCAGCGATGAAAGGAAACACGGGAACAGATAGAATATTGCGAGGGCGCCAACAGGGAAAATAGCCCAGCGATGAAAGGAAATAGTGGGAACAGATAGAATATTGCAAGCGCTCCAACAGGGAAGATAGCCCAGTGATGAAAGGAAATAGGGGAACAGATAGAATATTGCAAGCGCTCCAACAGGGAAGATAGCCCAGTGATGAAGTGAAATAGGGGGAACAGATAGAATATTGCGAGGGCTCCAACAGGGAAAATAGCCCAGCGATGAAAGGAAATAGGGGAACAGATAGAATATTGCAAGCGCTCCAACAGGGAAGATAGCCCAGTGATGAAGTGAAATAGGGGAACAGATAGAATATTGCGAGGGCTCCAACAGGGAAAATAGCCCAGTGATGAAGTGAAATAGGGGAACAGATAGAATATTGCAAGCGCTCCAACAGGGAAGATAGCCCAGTGATGAAGTGAAATAGGGGAACAGATAGAATATTGCGAGGGCTCCAACAGGGAAAATAGCCCAGCGATGAAAGGAAATAGGGGAACAGATAGAATATTGCAAGCGCTCCAACAGGGAAGATAGCCCAGTGATGAAAGGAAATAGGGGAACAGATAGAATATTGCAAGCGCTCCAACAGGGAAGATAGCCCAGTGATGAAGTGAAATAGGGGAACAGATAGAATATTGCGAGGGCTCCAACAGGGAAAATAGCCCAGCGATGAAGTGAAATAGGGAACAGATAGAATATTGCAAGCGCTCCAACAGGGAAGATAGCCCAGTGATGAAGTGAAATAGGGGAACAGATAGAATATTGCGAGGGCTCCAACAGGGAAAATAGCCCAGCGATGAAAGGAAATAGGGGAACAGATAGAATATTGCAAGCGCTCCAACAGGGAAGATAGCCCAGTGATGAAAGGAAATAGGGGAACAGATAGAATATTGCAAGCGCTCCAACAGGGAAGATAGCCCAGTGATGAAGTGAAATAGGGGAACAGATAGAATATTGCGAGGGCTCCAACAGGGAAAATAGCCCAGCGATGAAAGGAAATAGGGGAACAGATAGAATATTGCAAGCGCTCCAACAGGGAAGATAGCCCAGTGATGAAGTGAAATAGGGGAACAGATAGAATATTGCGAGGGCTCCAACAGGGAAAATAGCCCAGCGATGAAAGGAAATAGGGGAACAGATAGAATATTGCAAGCGCTCCAACAGGGAAGATAGCCCAGTGATGAAGTGAAATAGGGGAACAGATAGAATATTGCGAGGGCTCCAACAGGGAAAATAGCCCAGTGATGAAGTGAAATAGGGGAACAGATAGAATATTGCAAGCGCTCCAACAGGGAAAATAGCCCAGCGATGAAAGGAAACACGGGAACAGATAGAATATTGCGAGGGCTCCAACAGGGAAAATAGCCCAGCGATGAAAGGAAATAGGGGAACAGATAGAATATTGCAAGCGCTCCAACAGGGAAGATAGCCCAGTGATGAAGTGAAATAGGGGAACAGATAAAATATTGCAAGGGCTCCAACAGGGAAGATAGCCCAGTGATGGAAGGAAATAGGGGAACAGATAGAATATTGCAAGGGCTCCAACAGGGAAGATAGCCCAGTGATGAAAGGAAATAAGGGAACAGATAGAATATTGCAAGGGCTCCAACAGGGAAGATAGCCCAGTGATGAAGTGAAATAGGGGAACAGATAGAATATTGCAAGGGCTCCAACAGGGAAGATAGCCCAGTGAGGGAAGGAAATAGGGGAACAGATTGAATATTGCAAGGGCTCCAACAGGGAAGATAGCCCAGTGATGGAAGGAAATAGGGAACAGATAGAATATTGCAAGGGCTCCAACAGGGAAGATGGCCCAGTGATGGAAGGAAATAGGGGAACAGATAGAATATTGCAAGGGCTCCAACAGGGAAGATGGCCCAGTGATGGAAGGAAATAGGGGAACAGATAGAATATTGCAAGGGCTCCAACAGGGAAGATGGCCCAGTGATGGAAGGAAATAGGGGAACAGATAGAATATTGCAAGGGCTCCAACAGGGAAGATAGCCCAGTGATGGAAGGAAATAGGGGAACAGATAGAATATTGCAAGGGGCTCCAACAGGGAAGATAGCCCAGTGATGGAAGGAAATAGGGGAACAGATAGAATATTGCAAGCGCTCCAACAGGGAAGATAGCCCAGTGATGGAAGGAAATAGGGGAACAGATAGAATATTGCAAGGGCTCCAACAGGGAAGATAGCCCAGTGATGAAAGGAAATAAGGGAACAGATAGAATATTGTGTCTAAGTGTACCCACATGCAAGAGAACTCTAACCAAAGACAGTGGAAGACCATGTTACAGAGACTAGAGAACAATGGTTTGATTTTGGAGCTACTCACCTCACCCTAAAGTCTCTCTTACCCTTACCAATAGGAAAGTATCCCCTGGACAATTACAGAATCATTTGGTAATCTCAGTGTATGAAGAGAAAGGAGACTTTAGGGAGAATAGACCAAACTTTTCGGTGTATGTGTAGGCAAAGGAAAAATTAACCGTAACCAGTCAAACAACCTAATACCTCTCTGGCAGTAGTATCTTAACGGGTTGCTGGTACCCTCGGCCAACCAACTACCTGGCAATGTTTTTATTCCATTACAAGTGATAATTGATCCTTCCTGATATTTCTCTCGGGGGAAATAGTCTAAACTATTTCCTTCTTTCCAAAACGTCGAATACAAAACATATCTCGTCTTTGTCTCTCAAGAAAATGATTTAGCTCCCCATTACGAAGTCAGTGTCCTGAATAATTGGGGAGAAATTGACTGTAATTAACAGTGATTAATAATATGGACAGGAAATGAATGCAGAGGAATCTGTCGTTGGAGTTAATCATTATCTATATTATCATTTATTTGAACAAATCATGACTGATTGAGTCTTACATAAATCATGAGTCATAAATTGCTGGATCGTGAATTTGTATCTTTTGGATAAAAAAAAAGGAAATGGAAATTATTAACACAGATATAATTTTACTCTAAATTCATTTGAAATGAAGCAACTAGAATAATAGAGTATTATCATTATTGACAATTATGACTCGCAATCATAATATGAATCACAGCAACGATAATTAATGTTGAATCCACTTTGCCCTTCCACAATAACTATCTTCTTGAAATGTCCTTCCTTTAGAGCATCGGAAATGTTTGGACTTCTAGATAAGGATGAAGAGAAAATATTTAATATAAACTTCATAAGGCAAGTTTCATTTTGAATGACAAACAAAGAGACTTGCATCTCTTGAACTTCTCTCGAGAGTCTTTTGTTTATAAGAAATTAATAAAGATTCGTCCTCCCTCCTGATAAGATGTATGGAAATATAATCAGGTCATTATAAACTTGGTAGATGTAATATTGAAATTGATCATCATATCTGTTATTTTGCGCAAGTTAGCAAGAAGAGGAGCTTTTAGCACTTGTAGGAGAATTGGTAATGTTACTCCTCTATGTAAATGTGTTTGTGGTAGCTCAAGTCCCACTGATTACCGCCCAATTTCCATAACTCCCATATTATCTAAAGTTTTTGAACGTCTTCTGGCAAAACGTCTTAATAGGTTTGCTGAAGGTAATCATCTATTCCCTAGTTTGCAATTTGGTTTTCGTAAAGGCCTTGGAGCATGTGATGCCCTTCTTACAATCTCCAATGCAGTACAGAAATCCCTTGATTGTGGTTGGGAAGTTCATATGATTGGCCTTGATTTTAGTGCTGCCGTTGACCGTGTTAATCATGAGGCCCTTGTTTTCAAACTGAAACAGTTGGGAGTGGGTGGGTCGTTTCTTAGCATTATTATTGATTTTTTAAGTAGTAGATCTCAAAGAGTTGTTGTTGATGGGCACCATAGTGAGTATAGGAATATGATATCCGGTGTTCCACAGGGTAGTGTTTTTGGCCCATTACTTTTCATACTATATACACATGACATGTGGTTTGGTCTAGAAAATAAGCTTGTTGCATATGCAGATGATGCTACTCGCTTTGCATCAATTCCATCCCCTGAATGTAGATCTGGGGTTGGTGAATCCCTTAATAGAGATTTAGCTAAAATTAGTGCATGGTGCAAATTATGGGGTATGAAGTTGAATCCTAACAAAACTCAAAGTATGATTGTAAGTAGGTCAAGGACGGTGGCTCCTCAACATCCGGATCTCAGTATTGATAATGTTTCTTTAAATTTGTATGACTCTTTCAAAATTTTAGGTGTGATTCTCGACAGGAAATTTACTTTTGAAAAACATATAAGGTCTGTGTCTTCTTCAATTGCACAAAAAATTGGCTTATTGAGAAAGTCTTTTAAGATATTTGGTGAGCAATCTATTCTGAAGAAGTGTTTTAATTCTTTTATTCTACCTTGTTTTGAGTATTGTTCTCCTGTCTGGTCTTCAGCTGCTGATTCTCATCTTAATTTGTTGGACAGAAACTTACGGTCTATTAAATTTCTTATTCTTGATCTAGATATTAATCTCTGGCACCGTCGTTCAATTAGTTCATTATGCATGTTGCATAAGATTTTTCATAACTCTGACCATCCTTTACATTCAGATCTCCCTGGACAATTCTATCCTGTTCGTAATACTAGGCAGGCAGTTAATTTTAATGGCCAGGCCTTTTCCATCATGACTCAATACTACGCAGTACTCTAGAAGTTTTATTCCAGTTGTTACCAAGTTATGGACTGATCTTCCTAATCGGGTTGTTGAATCAGTAGAACTTCAAAAGTTCAAAGTTGGAGCAAATGCTTTTTTGTTGACCAGGCGGACATGAGTCTTTTTATAGTTTATATATGACATATCTCTTTTGACATTACTTTTTTTAGAATGATTTATTGTTAATTTGTTCTCTTCAGTTATTTATTTCCTAATTTCCTTTCCTCACTGGGCTATTTTTCCCTATTGAAACCCCTGGGCTTATAGCATCTAGCTTTTCCAATTAGGGTTGTAGCTTGGATAGTAATAATAATAATAGAAATGGGGTTTCAGGTATGGATATTTATTTATTTCCTTATTTCTTCTCCTCACAGGGTTATTTTTCCCTGTTGGAGCACTTGGGCTTGTACCATCCTGCTTTTCCAAATATGGTTGTAGCTTAGCTAGTAATAATTTTGTATTTTGTATTTTGTAATCTATTGAAATGTTAAAAAAGTTTACTCTGTTTCTGAGAAAGATAATCTTAGTCAGATATGCGTTGTTTCTCAAACGTCATTTACTTGATACTTATAATCTAGGACTGCTCAGGTTTGAAGACAATTGTAATTAGTCTCACAGATTTTTCCATAATATGATTTATTAACTGTAATTTATTTCTCAAGAATATCTTTTATTAAGATAAGGTGAACGTAAGAAATTTATGACTATATGGTAACTAGTTATAATACTTAAGGTTATATTGTTGATATATATATATATATATATATATATATACAGTATATATATATACATATATATGATTTCATGATAATAATAATTATTTCAATAACATATGTATATATAGTGCGTGTGTTTATTTATACACACACACACACACACACACACACACACATATATATATATATATATATATACATACATATATATAAGGTATTTACATATATGAGTACGTATATAAAGATGTTTATTTATACGCATTGAACGGTGTACTCCAGTGCTGGACAACTATTCAATATTCGAACTCTCCTTTGCTTAATGTTGCCAAGGAATGCCTAAGGCTAGGTTAGGTTGATTAGGTTAGGTTAGGTTAGGTGCCCTGGTTGGTTTTAGCCACCAAAACAACCTTATCTTCGAAACTAAGAACAAGAGATGGAAGAATTAGGTCTCTATAATCTACACTAAAGTATAAAGTTACATTTTCTTCACTGTTAAAAGAAATTTAATTCTAATCGGGAATTCTCCGTAAAAATATATACAGTATACTGTTCTCAGCCGTATTTCAGTAAAATACAGGCGACCGTAAATTTACCCAACTTTGCTATTATCTTTTATGGGTTGGTGACCGTAATATCACACTTTAACGTCAATATAACCGTTTTTAAAACGACAAAAGCCTGCCAACATTTATTCCAGGATTTTTACCGTTTTTTACGGGAAATTTTTAATATTGTATTAAATTATGTTACGGTTTTAATAGGGAAGAGAGGCGGTAGATTTAGGGAACTAATATGTCAGAGGAAACACTACAGCCTGTGTGAAATTAAAAATGCAGTTGTTAAATCAATAAAGGAATTTAAAGAAAATTTGTTACTCGTGAAATCAGAGATAATTTAACTTTTCAAACCAAACACACTAGTTAAGGTAAATGATTTCATTGAAATTTACTCTTCTTCTAATAATAAAACAAGACAAAGATAGACAAAGTCCCTTGACTAGTGTTATCATTGGGTGATCTATGAGTCAATCAGGACCCTGAAATAAACTTATTTTCTACTTTAAACATTCTTGATTACTTCACCCTAGCTGTAACAGCCAAACTCTGCCGAATCCCTCGTCAGGCTGGGAGGTGCTGAGAGAAGAAAGGTCCCCTTTTGTTCCTTTGTTTGATGTCGACTACCACCCAAAATTGGGAGAAGTGCCTTGGTAAATAGACAGATTTCTAAAGAATAGAACAGGGTAGAGTTGTTTAATCGTGAATTAATTTAATCATATATTTCATAGATTGCTGGCCCTTCAATTTTGAAGAAACTATGAAATAAATATACCCTAAACAACATTTTTTTAAAAGATAAATCATCTTAGGATTAAAATCCTTCTTAAGATTTTTAAGATTTTAGCTATGT
>NC_090749.1:97327930-97340430 GCF_036898095.1 Palaemon carinicauda | reverse complement strand
ACCCAATATAATTCTCGCATTAATATATTATTTATTCTCCTTAGCTCCATTTACCCAAGCCATATTATGTCTTGTCCAAAATTCGACTAATATATCCCCTACCAACACATTCCACCTCCCAACCCCTTCGTCCATGAGGTTGAACTGACGTCACTCCAAACCCCTTCGCCCCCCCCCCCCCCCCCCCCGGACATTTAAACCAGCTAATGAAGAGATAATCAACCAGCAATTATAAGCGAATGTTGGAGGAGCATTACTTCCTCACCAATTACCAGCAGGGCACAATAGATGGCGCTAAGCGGAAACCAATGCTCCAATGATGACGTTCCCCCGAAGAGCATGTGGTCGCTAACGAGTTCATTGGAGTCTGTTTGTCTGAGGTAGTGTTTGATTTCGAGGTAAATGTCATAAAGAGCAGATTAAAGCCAGGTAGAGAGAGAGAGAGAGAGAGAGAGAGAGAGAGAGAGAGAGAGAGGTGAATATCAAGCTATGATCACATTCTTTAATCTTCTCTTATGGATTTTTATTGTTTAATATTGAAGTCATATAAATATTAATTACGATTGAAAGAACTAGAATCAGGATTATTGTTATTCTACCAGTATAATACCTCATATGTTATTACATTTGCTTATAGTTATTGCAAACTTTACTTAATTAACAGCCAATATTTCGAGTTTTTCCCGAGAATCATTTCAGTAAATCAACAATCTATTTTCTTATAAATACTTTTTAAGTTTAAAGGTTTAAAGGCCTCTCATGAATGGTCGAGGCAAGGGACAGTGACATTGCCCTATCAAGCAGGACAATGCCCTAGAGACTGACCATATACATACATATGATCAGCACCCAAGCCTCCTCTCCATCCAAGCTAGGACCAAGGAAGGGCAGGCAGTGGATGCTGATGACTCAGCAGATAGACCTATAGGCTCCCCCAAAACCCCTCATTCTTAGCTCACAAGGATAGTGAGCTTGCAGAGAACAAAAGAACTAACGAGTGTGAGCGGGACTCGTTAATTTACCAGAAAACCCAATTGTAAAGACGAAATGTGGAGTTGAAAGAAGACCAATCGAGTATTCTTGGCTTAGGGTTGAATTCTGATTTTGGCAACACCAAATAAATACCAATCATTCAGTCAATTCAAAAACTTATTCATACACAAATATTCTCTAGCATTCATACTATCTACTTACTAGAATTTGATAATAGACTTTTTGTGGTGCCTTTTTTCATTCAAATCTTTAAGTTTTTGTTTTGTTTTATTTTATTTAATTTTATTTTGACCTTCTCACAGGGGCAATTACAAAATCTATATCATAAAATGTACTTACTTTAACACACTGCACTTTTAACTAATCACCCAATAATATCACCAACATTTGAACAACTATACATGTTATACATGGATAGAAATCACTTATTAACATTTGAGAGTTAAACACTTTACACACTTGAGAGGAGAAAGGGCTGGCGGACGTTGGCTCTTTCAAAAGGATAGGCTGGAATTCTCTGTCTGTCTTTTATGATTTGCTAGGCCCTTTATACATATCAATTTAACTTATCTAGAAGCTTCTAAGACATCGTCTGGAAGCTTGGGGAGCATGGCTACGGAGCCAAAGATGCCAACTTGTCAAGTTGAGGCAACTCTCTCTCAGCTAACTCCGCCCACCTTCCTCTCGTAACTTTTAAAAATAAGATAAATAAGATAAGTTTTCTTGCATTTTCTAACCACGAGGGAAAAATGACAAAATCCCTTGTGCTCATAACTCGTGTGTGTCATACAGCAAATTTTAACATTACATAAGACTTTGTAACAAAACTACGTTAAAATAGAAAGTTAATTCTTAAAATTAACGGGAATTTACATATACGGAACTGAATGAATATACAATTGAAGGAGAGACGAAAGTCTTATGTAATCTAGATACATTTACTTAAGCTTACTTGAGTGAGACCCACATTACACTAAAGGAAAATGAATTAATGATAAATTGATGTGATCAAAGGATATCAAGGAATTATATAAAGGAAGATATGCAGATGAAATGATAATAATAACTATTATTATTATTATTATTATTATTATTATTATTATTATTTTGTTATTATTATACTTATTATCATAATCATCATCATCATCATCATCATCATCATTATCATTATGATTATTATTATTATTATTACTATTATTATTATTATTATTATTATTATTATTATTATTATTATTGTTGTTGTTGTTGTTGTTGTTGATATCATTATTTCTGCAAAATAATGCAAACTTAAGTAATTACAGCGAAACTAAATAATAATGACAAGGACAATACATTTACGTATAAAATCAATAAGAAGAAACACTACTAATTGTCGAACATCATCATCATCACCTCATTAACATTCCTGGATAATCCAATAACTTCAGCCTCATGGCAACTCTCTCTCTCTCTCTCTCTCTCTCTCTCTCTCTCTCTCTCTCCCTTTGTAGAATTAATACCGTAATTAAAGGCTACCGTCAGCACAGCCTCGATATGCGATCTCCAAGCAGGTGCTGAGCGGTAGAAATTGCATAGCGTAAATTGGTATTGATTCTCGACCGAAGCGGTTCGCTTGACAGTACTGACTTTGAGTAGGGATTCTCGGCTTCCTCCAACACTTGAACATTTCTGCAAATATCTACTTATTACCAAATTGCAAAGTGAAGGAGCTCTAGGTTAATGCTCTTTCGTATTCTGCAGAAAGTGGAGTTTGGAAGGCATTAAATTTCGCGGATGTAATCACCGAGTGAAAGCGTCCAGTGAAATTAGTTCGACAAAAGTAATCATTTTCTTAATAGGGAATTTTGAAAGCTAATTGATTCGGCTTCATTGCTACTTAGGCCAGGGAAATCATTGTGCTTAAATGGTATTATACGATTATGTCGTTGTTATGTTAAATAGAAGAGAGGCTTTGACTATGAACTAGTTATCATTTTATTAGTATTGGTTCTCATTTACTTGAGAATTCAATAATTGCATATATTGATATGAATTTATTCACATTATGTCTGTTATTACATTATGAGTAGCCTAATTGTCTTTATTACTATTATCATTTTGATGAAGAATAGAGAAATGATAAATCAATAAAGCTAAGGAGAAAAACAGTTTGTAAACAACAGTAAATCAAGTCATTATAATTATCTTGTTTATCATCATTGTTTACCTTTTTCTTTCTTACAATCCCTCTTTGTTTACCTTATCGGGAATTCCAGCGACTGTTGTATTTCTAATTGTTTACTTAATATCTTATATTGATTTTTGTTAGTTTTCGGATTTGCATTTTCATCTGTTTTGTTATTTTTACAACGTTTTAGTTTCAATTGTTTGGTGATTTTATAATTGGTTTTAAATATTGCTCTTTTTCTTTTTTGTATCTCCTCACGGTTTTATTCTTATTATCATACTTCCCTTGTTTCATCTTTATAATTTTTTCATTTCCCTTCTTGTCTTTATTCAATTTTGAATTTTCCCAAAAATTATCAATTCTTTTTGTGTTGTTCCTCTTCAGTTTTATCTTCATTGCTTATTTATTTCAATTACTGTTCTTAATTTATTTTACTTGTTCATTACTTCTCTTGTCCTTTATTTATTTTTCCTTTTTTCCTTTCCTCACTGGCCTATTTTCCCTGATGGAGGCCGTGGGCTCATAGCCTTTTCTAATTGCCTTATTATCGAAGATTTTGCAAAGGGTATGTGTTCACCTCTGTATGTTTATTTATTTATTTATTTGTTTGTGACCAATTTTATCAAAAACTACAGTACTGATTTTGACCAAACTATAAAGTGGTGTTGGATATGACCCATGGATGAATCCATAACATTTTGGATAAAGTATATCAAAGTTTAAGTACGCACTGGTACTTTGAACATAAGACTCCTTGACATGGCGAAGGCATGCTCTCAACTGAATGAGCCTCTGTTTATTATTGATTTTTTCCTGTTTTTTTCCTTGATGATTTTTTCCTTACCAAAATTTCGTTACAGACTTTTCGGTGTATGTGCAAGCAAAAGAAAAATTAACCGTAACCAGTTATATGACCCAATAACTCTCTAGCGATAGTATCTAAATGATGCAAACTTAAGTAATTACAGCAAAACTAAATAAGAATGACAATGACAATACATTTACGTATAAAATCAATAAGAAGAAACACTACTAATTGTCGAACATCATCATCATCACCTCATTAACATTTCTGGATAATCCAATAACTTCAGCCTCATGGCAACTCTCTCTCTCTCTCTCTCTCTCTCTCTCTCTCTCTCTCTCTCTCTCTTTGTAGAATTAATACCGTAATTAAAGGCTACCGTCAGCACAGCCTCGAAATGCGATCTCCAAGCAGGTGCTGAGCGGTAGAAATTGCATTGCGTAAATTGGTATTGATTCTCGACCGAAGCGGTTCGCTTGACAGTACGTCCTTTGAGTAGGGATTCTCGGTTTCCTTCAACACTTGAACGTTTCTGCACATATCTACTTATTACCAAATTGCAAAGTGAAGGAGCTCTAGGTTAATGCTCTTTCGTATTCTGCAGAAAGTGGAGTTTGGAAGGCATTAAATTTCGGGGATGTAATCACCCAAGTGAAAATTTCCTATGAAATTAGTTTGACAAAAGTAAACATTTTCTCATTAGTGAATTTTGAAAGCTAATTAATTCGGCTTCATTGCTACTTAGGCCAGGGAAATCATTGGGCTTAAATGGTAATATACGATTATGTCGTTGTTATGTTGAATAGAAGAGAGGTTTTGACTATGAATTAGTTATCATTTTAATAGTATTGATTCTCATTTAACTGACAATTCTATGATTGCATATGTTAATATGACTTTATTCACATAATCTCTGTTAGTACATTATGAGTAATTTTTGGTATTAATATTATTATTTTTATGAAGAATAAAGAAATGATAAATCTATAAAGCTAAGGAGAAAAACAGTTTGTAAACAACAGTAAATCAACTCATTTAACTTTCTTGTTTATCACCATTGTTTACCTTTTCTTTCTTACAATCCTTCTTTGTTTACCTTTCCGTGAATTCAAGTTATTTTTATATTTTTAATTGTTTATTTAATATCTTATGTTGATTTTTATGATTAGTTTTCGGATTTTTATTTTCAGTTCTTTGGTAACTCTTTATATTTGCTATTAAATACTGCTTATTTACTTTTTTGTATTTCCTCACAATCGTGTTTTTTTCCCCTTGTTCCTTTTTATAATCTTGTATTTATTCACTTCTTTTAATTTACCCAAAAATTATTCATTCTTTTTGTGTTGTTCCCCGTTAGTTTTATCTCCATTACCTACTTATCTCAATTACTTTTCTTACTTTACCTCAATTGTTCATTACTTCTCTTTTCGTTTACTTATTATTCTTATTTCATTTCCTCACTGGGCTATTTTCCTTGTCTTGCTTTTCCAACTAGCGTTGTAGCTTAGATGGTAACAATAATAGTGATAATAATTAATCCTTTTTTTTACGTATTACCTGATTTTCTAATTTCCTGATTATCGAAGATTTTGCAAAGATTATGTATTCACTTCTGTCTGTGTACTTATTTGCTCATGAGCAGCTTTTATCAAAAACTACAGCACCGGTTTTGACCAAACTTTATAGTCGTGTTTAGTATGACCTAAGGATGAATCTGTAACATTTTCGCTAAAGTATATCAAAGCACAAGTACGCATAAGTACTTTGAACATAAGAGTGCTTGGTGTGGCGAAGGCCTGCTCTCAACTGAGTGCACTTCTAGTTTATTATTAGGTTTTCCTGTTATTTTCCTTGATGATTTTTTTTTCCTTCAAAAATTTTCTTTGCTCATTTTCCCATATAATTTCATTGCTGATTTTATCTATATGATTTCTAGAGCACATTTATATCATTATTTAGTTGTGCAGGGTGACATAAAGAGATAAGATACGGAATGAAGTAATTAGGGGTACCACAGGAGTTAGAACACTATCAGACAAGATCCAAGAAAGTAGACTGAGGTGGTACGGTCATGTCATGAGAAGAGATGAATAGTATATTGGGAGAAGAGTGATGGAAATGGAGGTACAGGGAACGAGAAGGAGAGGGAGACCAAAGCGAAGGTGGGTGGACTGTATCAAGGATGACCTTCAATCAAAGGGATTAACCGGTGATGAGGTGTGGGACAGAGGTAGATGGAGAAAGCTGACCAAAAACATCGACCCCTCAAAGAAGTTGGAAAAGATGTAGACAAAGAAGAAGTTCCAGCACGAATACTTCCCACGTCCCAATAGTAGGAGTAATCTCTAGACGTGCCTCTACCGACTAGAGATTTCCCTCCCTACAGGCCCCCACCCCCCGATCCCCCAGACCCCCTTGCATCTGCGGCCTAGCTTTCCATGTCAACACCAGCAATTATCTCTCTGCTTGTCTTACCGACAACACGTCGCGCTTACCTTCATCAGAGTTTTCCTTGTAACTTGTGTTATCATGTGTGGATCTCGTGATCCTTAATCCCTACTATGGATCCTGTGCGAGTACAACGTCGTTGCCCAGGAGTGAGTGGGAAGTTATGTGCTGCTTTTCTCTCCCATGTGGGGGTAGATCCCCACGGGTTGTGTACCTAGTGTCGGGCCCGTGTGTACTCCCGTTAAGACACGTGTGGTGAGTGTGAAGGATGGAGTGATGCTCAGTGGGCCAAGATGGCCACTAAAAGACCAAGAGGGACAAGTCGCCTTCGAGGAAGGGCGGTGACTCACGCCCTTCCTCAATCTGTCTGTCCGTGCCTATCATTGCACGGCCCTCTCTGTCCCCCGTGTTACCCACGGTAATGGAGGATGCGAAGACGGGGACAGGGAGAAAAGTTAACATATCGCTATCTGCGGGCAGTCGTCTTTCCCCTCCAAGGACTGATAGTGGAACTATCTTCCTGACCTTCCCGTCTCCCGGGAGGTCCACGGAGAAGGTTGTGGACACATTGAAAGTAGTGATGTTCAACTGCGAGCGGTTGTTCCAAAGTTGTGTGGCTTGACCAGCGGAGGAAGCTTGTCCCTGCTCGGAGACCCTGCGTGGTAACCACGTAGCCACATCCGCCAAACCACCTATGAAAGGGCAAGGATTCCCGGACCTGATGGGTCACAGGAGCCGCCAATCCTCGACTTACCCGCCACTCGCGACCATCTCCCTCCTTGGAAGTAGGAGCTATTCTCCGCTCTCGGAGCGGTATCAACATTGCCCGCTCAGTGGCACTTAACTGCCGATCTGACTCCGTGGGACCACAAAGCCTTCTCAGGGCCTTCCAGAACCCCGTTCAGGTCTCTGCTAAAGGATCTGTTCCGGGTTGGGTAGCCCCGGAGCCGGCCCTCCAAGCCCCTGGGGAGAACTTTTACCATTTAGACGGCCTAGTTCCCCAACCCCTTGGCGCTGAGCGCCAGGGAAGAGCAGAGGTCCGGTCAGAGGGCCAACACCCGTCGAACACCTGCTCCTATAACTCCAGGTCACCACACCCTGCTCCAGTACCAAAGAGGAGCCAAAGAGAAGGGGAGTGACAGAGATCTCCCTCGGAAGGAAGACCGGATCCTAGGCATGTGCATTCCCCAAACCCTTGGCAGGAGGTTTCAAATGGGTCCCTTGTTGTCAGTGAGGGCTCACTGGACATGCTTCCCAAGATCCCCAAGCGGACAAGGGGGACGGGGAGGTGTCCTCCTTCCGGAGGGTGTTAAGCTTGATCTGAAAGCACAATGACCTGCCCGAGCCTCCCCCCATGCAAGTCCGTCCATACGATACCGGCCTGGAACACCCGTTTGGAGCCCCGAGAGAAGCATGATCCTCTCTAGTCCTCCTGCTGTCAACAGACATTGGGCAGCGATTCAGGAGAATCGCCACCGCCAGTGTGGAACCAAAAGGCCTGAACAGGCCCCACGGCGCCCCAAAACTGTTACCCTTCCCAGAAGTGAAGCACAGGCGCTTCTACACTTGAGAAGGGAGTTCTCAAGGACATGAGCAAGCTCAACGGAGCCTGGCTGCCCTGGCCCCCGGCTCTACAGAGGACACAGTCTCGGGAGGGACCGTGGGCTTCACAGTGCAGGACACGCAGTACTTGGGCTGTGGAGGACGTGGCTTCATGGTTGAACCTCTGGTCCACAGCCCTAGTGTCATTCACCTTAGAAAACGACGTCGGGAACACCCAGGCCAGAGAGTAGTTCCTAAAGCTGGCAGTTTCTGGGTCACAGGCAGTATCTTTCTTGGCGGGGCAATCATACACTGTGGTGTCGAATTGTGTCCTTCGAATGAGGGACGTAGGAGGTTACCGATGAAGTTCCCGGACAGGAAACTTAAGAGCTTTGAGGGATGCCCCGTTTGTCAAAGAAGCCCTCTTCCCAGAGGGCACATTGGAATAGGCCCTGGAGAAGTGGAGAAGGGAAAGGCATGACACTATGCTCCTTAGGGGCCCCTCTTTGGCGTTGTGGACCTCAGCAGACTCTTCATACTGCCCCCAGGAGCAGCACAAGCCCAAAGCCAAGCTAAGTAGGCATCCTGTAATGGCTCTCGTCGTGAACCCTTCCTCGGTCCAGTGCCCCCCCCCCCCCCCACCACCCAGTCGCCGCCCCCCTTGAGAGGACAGAGACCAGCAACCGAGAGGCACGTGGCTCCCAATTTTTCAAGAGACAGTAGGGGACGAGGCCCCTCTCCCCAGCGCTCTACAGGGGTAGGGGGATGCCTCAATATAAGGTGGAGAAACTGGGCAAAGGAAGGACGGACTACTGGATGGTTCAAGTGTTGAGGCATGGCTACCACATCCCCTTCGAGGGCCCTACACCTCCTTTGGTCTCGGGACTCGAGGTCTCCCACCTACACCCCAAGGAAGAAGCATGGTGAGAACCTTGGAGGGGAGGTTAGGTTCAGGACCTCCTCTCCAAAAATGCTATCCCGGCGGTGTCCCCAGAACTGCTGGGCATTTTTGTCAACTATTCCTGGTGGAAAAAGCCTCAGGTGGGTGGTGACCAGGGATAGACCTCTCGGCCCTCAACCGCTTTGTCGCCAAGACCACATTCAAGATGGAAACGGCCAGAACGGTCCAAGCAGCCATCAGGGAAGGGGTTTATGCTACCCCTGACTTCAAAAACGCATATTTTCAAATCCCAGTGCACCTGTCCAGCAGGAGGTTCCTCAAGTTCAAATGGGGAGAAGTCTTCCAGCTCTGCACTCTCTGCTTTGGTCTGTCGACTGCTCCTCAGGTCTTTGTGAGAGTCTTTTCCCTGGTCTCCAAGTGGGCCCACAAGAGAGAAATAAGACTGTTAGGATATCTTGACGACTGGTTGCTCCTCTCCGAATCCAGGGAGCAGTTGTCGGAACAAAGGGACAAATTAGTGGCATTCTTTGCAGAACTGGGGGTGGAGTTGAACTGGGAGAAGTCGAAACCCTTCCCTGTCACAAGGACAGTGTACCTGGGAATGGAAATTTTCTCCGTGGAGGTAAAGGCCTTCCCGGCAAGGGAGACGATCGGCAACTTGGAGAGCATGGCGGAACCCTTCCCCAGGGGGAATCCAGCGCCACTGAAGGAGTGGCAGAAACTGGTAGGGCACCTGGTTTCTCTGGAGAAACTGGTTGCCAGGGGGAGGCTGATGTTACGACCAGCCCAGTGGGACCTAAAGGAGATTCTGGCTCTGGCAAGGTAGCTCCCGTGTACAAGGAAACCCCTGTCCCAGCCAACCAGGAAGCCCTCTGGTGGTGGCTAGACCCAAGGAACAACCGAGCATGAGTCTTACTGCTAGACCTTCCTCCGGAACTGCATCTCCTTATGTATGCCTCCAGGGAGAGATGGGGAGCCCATCTTTTGGACAGGATGGCCGAGGGCCTCTGGTTCCCGGAAGAGAAGGCCACATAAATGAGCTCGAGTTATTGGAGGTCCAAAAAGCACTCTATGTCCCGGGGGACTCGATAGTGGGAAGGAGGATGGCCCTGAGGAGCGACTATGTTACTGTAGTCGCATACATGAGGAAACAGGGAGGCGCCTGGTACACCTTCGTCTAGACCGGGCTTGTCAGTTCCAGCAATATTGGGATTCCGTGTTACCCTGGGCCAGGTCTTCCTCCTCAAGAGCTTGAACCTAAGTTCCTCCAAGCGCCCCTCAATGTTGGTGAAAGGGTTCAAGCAGTCCTAACCCCCAGATCCCCCAGTCCCCTTGTGAGACATATATCAAAGTAATCGACTCCCTAAAGAAGCCTCCTTTTGAACCCTCAAGATAAATTACGCATAGGGACCTAACCCTAAAGACGGTGTTCCTACTCACCCTGGCCTCGGCTAAAAGGGTAGGCGAACTCCATGATGTCTCCCACTCCCACAGTTGGAAGGAGTTGTGCATCAAGTTTGTCCCCTCCTTTGTGGCAAAAACACAGAGTCCAGCAGTGGATGACCCCCACTTCGACTAATTCTCCATCCTGGCCATCCACAAGACTAATGACCTGGAAGACCTTTTATGCCCTGTGAGGACTATGAGGAAATATCTCTCTAGGGAAGCTTCCTTCCATCCAGACATCAAGAGATTGTTTGTGTCAACGGATAGAGAGAAGAAGGAGGCATCAATAAATACGAACTCCTTCTGGCTCCGGCAGACGATCCGAAGGGCTTACCTGATGAAGGGCCAAGTCTCCCCCAGGTGTGTCAAGCCCCACTACATCCTGGGCATCAGCATATTGTTGGCCTTTGAGTGGAACATGCCGGTGGGAACATGCCGGTGGGAACATGCCGGTTGGCCAGATGCTAAGAGCGGGCATATGGTCGAGGCAGTCGACGAATACGGCCCACTGCCTCAAGGACTGCTCCCTCAAGTCCCAGGGAGGGTTCAACCTCGGTTTCATCGTAGCCGCCCAGCAGAGAATCTATGGGCAGCTACATGCGGTAGACCGGTGGGGGTAACGGGGAGTAGAGAGTCTCGAACCCTATCCCCTAAGCCCTCCAGGGAGCACTCCAACAAGAAGGAGATGACCCTTAGGTGAGTGTTACCCTTTCATTACTCCATTAATCACCCTGTTTTGTTTACTATCCTCAGACAGACGCCTCACCCGACGACCCCCCCCCCCCCTTCACCTTCAATCCCTACCCTTTCATCAGGGTTTATTTGCCCGCCTCCTAATTCTGGGGCTCATACTGTTGGGACGTGGGAAGTATTCGTGTCAGAACTAATGACAATTTCTAGGTAAATTGTAATTTTCCTAACAAAGTGGATAACATGTATATATATATATATATATATATATATATATATATATATATATATATATATATATATTTATATATATATATATATATGTATATAATATATATATATATATATATATATATATATATATATATATATATATATATATATATATATATATATATATATATACACATATATATACATATACATATATATATATATATATATATATATATATATATATATATATATATATATATATATATATGTATATATATATATATATATATATATATATATATATATATATATATATATATATATATGTGTGTGTGTGTGTGTGTGTAAAACGGAATGGGATCCTAAGAAGGAAGGACATAATGATTAATGAGTTAAGAAAATTTTCTGTTTATACTGAAATAGAAAGACCGTAAAAAGATGTGTTGAAGGACATGACTGAGGCTTTTGTCCTGCAGTTGACTAGAAACGGCTGCGTTTGTTGTTGTATGTGTATGTAAAAATATATACTATATATATACATATATATACATATATATATATATATATATATATATATATATATATATATATATGTATATATATATACTGTATATATATACAAATTCAAGCTCTAGTTTATTGATATTTAAAGAGGCTAACCACTATTACACCTGTCTTCTCTTAGCATCAGAGCTTAACCTTGACCTAAGTGTTAAGTTCTATGATGATTAGAGTTAAAACTGGTTTTTAATGACTTTGAGTTATTTATAAGGATGATAGTTAGATAGGAATTGATATGCATAAGATTAATACATAGAATGTATATATATATATATATATATATATATATATATATATATATATATATATATAAATATATATATATATATATATATATACATATATATATATATATATATATATATATATATATATATATATATATATATATATATATATATATATATATACCTATTTGTTTCAGCATGAACTTATATAGATATAATGTTTTTTTTTTGTTAACATGAGCGTCATGAATAAAGATTCCACATTTTCTATGAATTTATTCTCAATTGAATAGTTAAGTAAGGAAAGGCGTTTCCACAATTCTTTCTATTCGTATTCTAAAAATGAAACCAACTTTTGAATGAGATATTCTCCTTAACATGAAGCCACATTTAGCCAACAGATGAACATTTCCAAAGTTAAACTCTTTTTAACTTCAAATTTTTGCTCCAGTTTTGTGGATGGGTTTTTAGGTCAATTGGTGAAACGTGATATTAAAGTTTAAT
>NC_090749.1:97322930-97325430 GCF_036898095.1 Palaemon carinicauda | reverse complement strand
AGAGAGAGAGAGAGAGAGAGAGAGAGAGAGAGGTATATCAAGCTATGACCACATTCTTTAATCTTCTCTTATGGATTTTTATAGTTTAATATTGAAGTCATATAAATATTAATTACGATTGAAAGAACTAGAATCAGGATTATTGTTATTTTACCAGTATAATATCTTATATGTTATTACATTTGCTTTTAGTTACTGAAAACTTTATTTAATGAACAGCCATTATTTTTAGTGTTTCCCTGAGAATCCTTTCAGTACATAAACAACCAATTTACTTATCAATACTTTCCTGTTCATTAATGTTACTTTGATATTAAAAAATCTAATTACATTTAATTCATATTACATTATAATGATATATATATACATATAATATATATATATATATATATATATATATATATATATATATATATATATTATATATATATTATAGTCGCTAATTTCTTAAAAGTATTATTGAATGGTAAATTCTACCCATCTGTTAGATATTAATTCTCAAATAAATTCTCTCTCTCTCTCTCTCTCTCTCTCTCTCTCTCTCTCTCTCTCTCTCTGTCTCTCTCTCTCTCTGTCTCTCTCTCTCTCTCTCTATATATATATATATATATATATATATATATATATATATATATATATGTATATATATATATATATATATATATATATATATATATATATATATATATATATATATATATATAATAAAACGAGATTTGAAACACTCATATCTTGGAATGTAAATTATCAGAAAATGTGGAGTTGAAAGACGAATCGAGTATTCTTGGCTTTTCTATTTATATATATATATATATATATATATATATATATATATATATATATATATATATATATATATTTATATATATATATATATATATATATATATATATATATATATGTTTGTGTATGTAGAGAAAATAACACGCTTATTTCCTGTATATATATATATATAAAAATAGCCAGGCCTTCTCCATCACGAGGCTCAATACTAGCAGTACTCTAGAAGTTTTATTCCAGCTGTGACCAAGTTGTGGAATGATCTTCCTAATCGGGTGGTTGAATCAGTAGAACTTCAAAAGTTCAAAGTTGGAGCAAATGCTTTTTTGTTGACCAGGCGGACATGAGTCTTTTTATAGTTTATTTATGACATATTTGTTTTTGTTGTTGTTAATAGTTTATATATGACATGTCTGTTTTGACGTTGTTACTTATTTTAGAATGATTTATTGCTAATTTGTTCTCTTCATTTATTTATTTCCTTATTTCCTTTCCTCAATGGGCTATTTTTCCCTGTTGGAGCCCTGGGCTTATAGCATCTTGCTTTTCCAGCTAGGGTTGTAGCTTGGATAGTAATAATATAATATATATATATATATATATATATATATATATATATATATATATATATATATATATATATATACTGTATATATATTCATATATATATAAACATATTCAGTATATATGTATATACATATACAATATATATATACATATATATATGTGTATATGTACATATATATATGTATATATATGCATATATATACATAGATTTATATATATACATATATATATATATATATATATATATATATATATATATATATATATATATATATATATATTATTACGGCTAGAGAATTACATAAACTCACGACGTCCAAACTCACCTGCTTTAATTTATATAAATCTGTTACACTTGGAAAAAATAATACCCGAGCTCAGAGAATATTAAGTAACTCCCAGATGGTAATATATATGAACACTGAATATCCAATGGGCTCTTACATGACTCAAAACAAAGACTGGGTGAATACTTTACTTGAACTATTCTAAACCAACCTCTTACTTCGGTTCTTAGTCAGGGATTACGAGCAAAGAACTGATAGAAAATATTGGTGTTCGAAAAAATGCACACTTACAAAGATAAATATATTCTATAAAAAGTTAACAATAATACAGACGAATTAACACCAAAATTATATCACTCGTAATTTAAATCAGAACTAAACCTTAGATTGAGAAAAAAGAAAGACACTTTGAACAAATACAAAATTAATTGTTTCACTGGAATTAATTTATGGAAATATTTAATTTTGATAATCAATAAAAACGAGTCAACACTTCAACACTCATATGATTAAACAATAAAGGAAATTTACATATATGTAATTGCTACTTTATGTCTTTTGGTTCACAACAAGGTTCAGAACAGTTAAGCAAAACTTTTTAATGGACTTCATTGTTTAACCTAAATCTCACATTACCAGTTACAAAAATTTATATTAGATGTACTTACATTAATACACTACACTTGAATTAACATTCAACAAATTTCACCAACGTTTGAACAACACTATACGCTATATACATTGGGTAAAAAACTTATTCACCTTTGAGAGGGAAAAGGGAAGGCAAACTTTGGCTCTTTCAAATGGATAGGCTGCATCTCTTCTGCAGGTTATGCATTCCTGGGGTCTATATATATATGGATTTG